>NC_050516.1:30338035-30345687 GCF_002922805.2 Oryzias melastigma
GTTATGAGTCTGGAGTCATGAGTGGAGTCCTGCTATTCCTTCCATTTGATGCCTTCCCCTTCAAGTGGGGTAAAAGGACTTGACAGTTGTTAAGATTTTAACTCTTGGATTATATCATATTTATATTTAGAAGTTGATTTTTTTTAAAGCACACTTAATTTGCAAGTTCATATTTTCCTACTCATGTCCTTCTGAAAACACAAGCAAAAATACACACTTAACTTCTTATTTTGTATATAATTACGTTTTTTCGTATAAAATGATGTTTCATCATTTTAGTATTTTCAGAATATTAGCCTACTACTTTGCCACAGCCATTGACTGTACATGAGAACTGGACTGAGTGATTCCTCCCCTCTGGAGTTCCAAACAGGAAGTGCTCGCTGGTTTCAAGAAGCAAAAAAAAAAAATAAGTAAAAAAATGGCGATTTAATTTACTTTGTCTTTTTTTATTGGCATATTTCAAAATACAACGCAATGTACAATTGCATTATATGCACACATACAGTATATGCTATCGTAAGAGGAAAAACATCATCTTGTTTCAAATAACTCAACCCAATATGAAACAATGAAATGAAATAAAAAAGAGAATTAAAATAGAAGAAATAATTCAAATAGGAGTCTGTTAATTATAAATAATACATTTAAAAAGCTTTGGAACATCATTTAATCATTTGTGATTGGATATTTTAATTTTTCTAGAGGCTAAATCCCTTTTTTAAAAACTGTTTCTTTAAAAATTTTTATTAACGTGATTTCACTCAATCTTTTTTTTTTTTTTTGTGTATAAAGCAACCCTTTTCCCAAACACGCTCATAAGAAGCATGTGAAGATCACTCCAAAACACAGAGACTACAGGACAATCCAATTTCAAAATGAGTCATTTAGTTGTATGCAGAGGAGATATTCAGATTTAGAAATGTCCTTTACAGAGGACACATTTTCATTGCTGGTAGGAAGATATATTGCCCATACAGTATTACCAACATCACCATAAAAATTAACAATCCTGAATATTTTGCTATTTTAATTAACAAATCATTAAATAAAGATGACTGGCTACTGAAGTGCAATTTTTCCTGGATATATAGCCTAACATGTAGTGAGAAAATTGAGAAGGCAGAAAATAATCTAATATTAGACCATGTTAGTAAATAATGCAGAAATATTGGGGAAACTACAGCAAGTTTGGGGATTTAGGTTGATTTATGCTATGAGCTGTAAAGACACAAGAGACAAAATGGATAGTAACTGTGAGAAGAAAGCAGTTTTAAAAAATCCAAGGTAAGTAAATACAAGATGACCTTGGAAACAGATCATCCTTGCACAAACAAAGTCAAACATGATCGGCAAAATATTCACATTACTTAACAAAACTTAACACAGACCTTCTCGGATTTTTAAAAAAAAGTAGGTTTGGTGTTTTTAACATGTTTTGTAGCATTTTTCTCATGATGGAGGACATATATAAACTTAAAATTGCATTTCTGAGTATTTCTTATTCAAATTGTTGTGAATCATGGCCAGACAAAATAAAGGCAGTTTGAAAAAGAACAAATTTCTGGTGATTAGATTCATGTAAGTCTTCAGTTTCCTCTTTTAAACTGGCATCTGGGTCAAAAGTGTTGAGCTGGATGGCTTAAATATTGCTCAAGATTTTTGTTGCACCACTATGTTAGGTTTGGGTTGTGAGGGGCTGTAAGATAGCTGGAGAGCATGTAAATAAATGGATGACGGGGAGTAAGGGTAGGCTTACTCTGTGCCAACAATCCCGCTCACAACTTAAAGACTAATTTCTAATGAACTATTGCCGCTCTGCATGTCCTAGAAAACTACAGTTTTTTTTTTAGGGGGGGGCTAAAAAAACATAATCATAATTAAAAGACCACTAAAACAGTTTTCTAATAGATCCAAAGATGATCAGAAAAGACAGTGACACAATCCAATTTCTGTTACTTCCTATTCATATTGGCTTCATCTCTTCTCTCCTCTTTGGGCTTGTTGATGTAGACCATGTGGTTTTTGATTTTATTAATTCCACTAGGATCTTAATTTTTATATTTATCTTGTTATCATCTGAGGAAGTTCTGGGCGAAGACTTTTATTTTGGTGGTTCCGCTATTTCCTGTTTGCAGTAGTCCCTTCACGAACGGCCGACAGAAGGTAAGCAAGAGTCTTAGCTTTTGCTATTTCAAAACGGAAAATAATTTTACATTAAGTTTTAAAAATAGAAATATACTGTTTAATTAGTCAAAACATTATTTATTCATGTTAGTTAGTGTTTTTATTCTTGTTAGTCTTTCGAAAGTCTTGGAAAGCTGCTAATGCTAGCAAGGCTCGCGCTAGCATGCGTGGTCACGTGACCGTGGTGGTTTTTCTCCGCCATTTAAGTTGTGCGTGCAAGTGAGAATACTGTATGTAGGCATTTCTTTTGATTAGAAATATTTTATTATCTTTTGCTTTGTAATATTTTAATCGTACTTTCTTTGAGTATATTTTAATGTTATTTACTTAAATGTTTTGTGATTTGAATAATTTAAAAAGGCCATTTGTTCAGGAAAAAAAGTGTTAAAAACTTTATGATCACGCTGAACATTTTATTGAATGTAATTTTGACATTTGCACAAGTCTCAGTCTTTGTGGGAGCGGCAGAGATGGGGTTTTTGGGCCAAAAATGCTTTGCAAAATGAGATGAACCAAAATGAACATCATTCATAGAGAATGTTCAGGGGTGAAAGTAAGCCGGAATGGTCTGGAGCGGCGTTCCGGTAAAAGAATTGGAGGCAGAACCCTGCTCCGTCTGCAGAGATCAGCTGTGTGGCCGGTTTTCACTGCATAACACATGCCAGAAGCCGCGGTCGCTCTTATGGAAGAAAAAAAAAAAGAAAATTGAAACTCAAGCAGAGAGCATGCAGCGCTTTATTAGGATGTTTGCATTGTTTTTAGTGGCGAATCGACCAGTGGATTAAATCCTCTGCATCTCTCTCTTTCACGGTCTGCGCTCTCTTGCTTCCACAACAACACATCCTCGTTCCTGAGACGTCACATGTTGACGTTGAGTCACTTTTTTGGGTGTCCCCAAGTCACCACCCTCCCCCCCCAAAAAAAGCGCCGACTGCTCCCATTGAATCATGGGTCCCCAACCTCCGGGCCAAGAGCCGGAACCGGCCCAACGCCAAGACGCGGAGCCCAGCTGGCTACTGGCGCCACATACCGAGGTCTGCAGATCCCCGATCTTCTGAACAAACGCGCCAGGGACACCCAGGGGTTCGGGGGGTGACCCGGAGGGATCCCGAACCAAGCGTCAGTGTACGACAACCTGGGAGCGAGACCGCGCTGTCCGCAAACAAGTCCAATGCGGATGTGCATGTAATGGGGTGCGTTTGATTTTTGATCGGGAGCATTCAATTCGTTTACAGTCACCTGAGCATTAATGTGTTTGATACATGGAGGTGCGTTAGGACAAGACAGTAAATAAAGGAGAATATGTAGAGAAAATGAATTAGATATTTAGGAGGAAGATCCAAAATGAGGATGAAGATGTTCAGGCCAAATCTTCTAAAGAAGAGGATGAAGAAGAGAAAAGGGGAGATGTTCCTTGCTTAAAATGCCATTGAGACACCAGGACCATACAGAAAAGATGACTTTTCTATGTTACCAGATTATCCTTCAATGAGGGGTTCGGGGGGGCAATAGTACCAGCATAACGAAAAATCTACTTTGACCCTGAGAATATTTCAAATATGACTGAAATTATTTCCATCTATTCTATTAAAAAAACTCCTCTCTAGCAGTTCCACTAGTTTCCCCCTTTAATCATTCACAATCACTTCTAATTTTCTTTCATTGAACCCTTTATTTAAGAATATGCAATCCAATCCAGACTGCCAAGTAGAAGGCGGGGCAAAACTTTCCTGGCGTGGGCGGAGCATCGCACAGCTTGATTCTCCTCAGACCTTATTAATCTTGCTCACGTTTTTGTTACTTTCCTTGGTTTATAAAACCATTTTTTTTTAATCCATCCTTATTAAAACTTTTCATCTCTGTCCTGGTACCTGATTGTTTGCAGCTCTACATGCTTCCCAAGAGGCTTCTTTTAAAAACTTGTTTCTACAAATGCCAGAGATCCGCTTGTCATCATTTTCACGCCTGCAGCAGGAAGTACTCAGCAAAACTTCTGAGTAAAACAAATTTTTTTGAAAAGTGTAACATCAATCTACAGAGAAGATTATAATATATTGACCTATATTTTCATCCTAATTTAAAAAACATGAAAAAGCATATATTTCCATATTGTAACCATTGACAACCACACACAAAAATGATCAGATGGAAGGATTACACTTCTTTTCTACATTTTTGAAAAATTTATTTAATCACTTGTTTTTTTCATCCAATGAGAATGCATTTGGAAATCTGGCCCAAGCACATATGTAATTAAACAGCCCTGCTCTAGAGAATCAACATTTTTGTTTTTTATCATGTGCTGTATGCCCTGAAATCTGAAAAAAGAGGGAGCTTGTTATCAGAACAGTTCAAAGGCTACAATCTGTAATGGTATGAGGGTGTTTTCATGCACAGAGCCTAAAAGCTTTGCTCTTTGTCAGAAAAAAAAATGCCGGAAAGATAAGAACAAAAAATTAACAAAGTAAAAGAAATAAATCCAAGAAAAAATGTTAAAAAGAAAAGCACGCAGGAAGACAATTAAAACTGAACAACAAGTTACATGCTTGCAGGATGTAAGTCTGACTTTTTTCCCCCCTGGTGGACTCTATTCACTAGTTGAAATGGTTGTTCTTAAATATATTTTTGAGTTGAGTCTACTTTTCACAGCTGTATTTTAAAAGTTCTTGCTTATTAGGAATTCCTTTTTTTTGTAGATAAAAGTTAATTTGTTTTTATTCATAAGCTCACTTGGTGCAGAAACTGGGTTTTCTTCATGTGTATTGGATTTTTAGTTTTTTGTTGTCTAAGTTGACGGAACAGTGAGTGAATGATAACACTGGATTTTTTTTTTAAATGTTTATTCTATTTCCATCAAGGAGCTGTCAGAATAATAAGAACTGATCTATTTGTAAATATACTGGAGTTTGTGTGCAAAAAAATAATGGAAAAAATGCTAAGACGTCTTTTGATTTAGACTACCAATTATTGCAACAGTGCTTTGAGATAATAGACTCCGGGGATTTAACCACAAAGAACGCGGTGTTTGTGGGAATAACGGAGAAAGCAATATTTTGTTGCAGGACGTGCAACTATTTTTACTGCAGCTTTTCTTGGGTGAGGACTATTATGCAGAAAAAAGGGTGTTGTGTCATTTTAGCTAGGAGTAACTGAACTACCTATAGTGAAGAATTAAAAATAGATCTTTATTAAAGTTTAATCTGCTCTTGAAATGCTAAAATCCATTAGTGTGTCATTGTCACTTGCTTTGTTTTCTCCAGCAGCAAAAGCTATAACAAGATCAAAAAGATGTCTTTTAATTAGTTACTGAGGGAGAATACATCCGGAAGTACAATTGCACGTCTTAACGTTTATTAATCCTATTTCTGCCTCTCTGACTTCAAACACCACATGGGCTGGTATTTATAGATTTAGAACAAAAGAGACATAAAAAAAGATTCATTTCAAGTCAAGACATTCAACCACAGGAAGTTTCACTGCTCTTCAGTAAACCGGAACAGTTTTGTGACGCTGATCTTTTTCCAGTTTTCGGCGTCGGCTCAAATTCAGATGCAAATAAACAAAAGTGAGACACATTCTGAATAAATTAACCAATCCTCTACTAAGAAAATGGATGACACGCTTTTCGGATACGCTTTGAGCGCTTTGCCAGAATCAAATTCACACTGTAACAAAGATATTTTGACCTGATTTTTATTTTATTTCATGCCTTAACAAGTTAGGCCTCATGGGTCACTTATATTCTCATGTTGGCACGCTTGTCATATTCACATGTGGGATGGGAAGGATTACACTAAATTCAACTGCTGTATGTAGGCCATTAGTCTTCAACTTTAATTATTTCCTACTTGGAATGACAAAACACACTTTTGTTGGGCGTTAACTTCAAATTATTTCCTACAGTTATTGTTTGCCGTCCATGTGTTTGTGAATCTGCTTCTATTTTAGTTGATCGTTCTGTTTTACAGTTACAGTCACACACATCATTGAGAATTTCTGTCTTTGTGCTTTATTAGCACACCGGATTCTGTGTGTGGAATCAAAAAAACTAAAAAGCCTCAGCAGAGCATGGCATTTTGAAAGGTTCATAACTGACTTTTTTTTCTCTCTCTGCAGAAATGCCTTGATGTTGATTGGGACAGACAACATCATTAAAAGAAAAGCCTGGCATCCAGCGAACACTGACGAAGCCGGTATGGAGATATCACTTAATAAATCAGCTCTTGTTAGCATTCTTGATTATGACTAATTATTTGCTCATTATCTGGAAAAGAATCTGCTCATTTACACCCATCAAAACACTCCTGTCAGTGTGGACAGTGCTTGTTTTGAAGTACTGGTGAGTGACAGTCATATATGTTTTTTTCCTAGCAGATGAAAGCACTACGTTCATGTTGATTATATTTTTAATACTCTGTATACATGCAATTTCACAGGCAAACCTTCATGGGCAGCTCTCACATTTACATAGTGTTTGAATTCAGGGAGTAGTCTCTGCTGGCAGGTTGGGAGACTAATACATCTCAGAGTACATCCAGCATTAGGTTTCTACCTTAAAGCTGTTTGTATTGATCCAGTCTGGGTCTTTTTTTTTTTTTTGCAAATGATCGTCAATGCTCAAGCATAAACTTCTTATACCCTAAAAAAGTGCCATCCCACAAAATCAAGCATCTTTACCAGCATAAACACAAGAGTAAGGAAGTGTTTGTGTTGTACATTGGTGTTAGTATTTATTTTTCTTTAAAACATTCACTTTTATGTTGTTTTCTTAAAATAAAGTAACGATGGGTGCACATATTTGATTTGTTTTAAGTGGAAAGACAGTTTATTTACTTTGTTTGTGAGTTCCACCTGAGGTGAACCACATCCACAATTATCACAGCAGAGGAGGTTGGGACATTCCACTGGCAAAACTGCAGGGATTCTCGACACTCATAATGGACTGTATTTTTTGTTTCCTAGAAATAAATTATTTTGTTTTTTTTTTTTTAAGACCATTTTGGTTATTTAAATGTGTTTAGGTTGTAGTTTTCCCGTTTTGCAGTCATTGATTAATTTGGTAGGATGTTTGGTTAGTTCGGGGGTCGGCAACCTGCGGCTCCGGAGCCGCATGCGGCTCTTCAAGCACTCCCTTGCGGCTCAGTGGCGCTTTTTCAAGAATGTTTTGAAAATAATTTAAATTGTTGGAAGGAAATATATTGTAGCGATTTGGGTAGGAGCAGAGCCACAGATTACTGACAGATTAAATTCAGACATCACTTGTGTCCCATTCATTGTATGATCCCTCGTGATTGGAGTAAGAAGCGCATACGCAGTGCATGGAGACCAGTTGGTATCAACATTTTGACTACCATTTTTTCAACAGCTCCGTACCACAGAACGGCCGACACTGTGAGGAGCCTCACTCATACACACACCACTCTCACTCATGGTGCCGGTAAAACACTCAAGTCCCATAATGCAAC
>NC_050516.1:30346888-30357630 GCF_002922805.2 Oryzias melastigma
TTTATGCGGCTCCAGACACATTTGGTTTTTATTGTATTGGTCCAAAGTGGCTCTTTCAACACTTTGGGTTGCCGACCCCTGGGTTAGTTTGTTTCCCCCCCTCCCTCTTGGGTCCATTATGGTTTGCACCTTTCTATATAGTGTGTCAATCCTGGTGAGGCCTGTTCAGCTTAGGCCCTTTTGGTTGTTTCGTTTGGTTATTTTTCTAGTTGGGCCGAAATTATTTTTGCATTTTAAAAGATTGTGCTGGTTTTTAACAATTTTTACAAAAAAGAAGAAACAATAAAACGTCCTTTTAACTCCATTTGACTAATTGTGAACCCTCACAAGGGATGACAAAATTATACTGAGGGTAAACTTGGTGCCTACCAGTAGAAGTTCTGTTTTTTTGCTGTTTAGTTTGAGGAAATTAGAGGCGAATCAGGATTTTATTGAGAGAAGGCAGCTGGTAAGGGAGGCAGGTGGGAGGAGTCTGGTTTGCTGGAAATGTACAACTGGGTGTCATCTGCATAGCAGTGAAAATGTATTTGATGTTGATGGAAGATATGCCCAAGGGGAAGAAGGGTAGATGATAAACGGCAGGGGTCCCAGGACAGAGCCCTGGGGTACACTTGTGGTGATGGTAACTGTAGGGGGAAGTAAATGACTTTAGTTGAATAGTCTGAGTATGGCCAGAAGTTGATAACTTTTTAACTTCCAACTTTTGAGCATAATTGTCTTAATTGTAAAAAAAAAAAAAAAACTTTTAAAAATCTTTTTTCATACATTAGATGTTTATTAAATCACTGTACGGAAACAGGTGGGTGCAGAGAAAAGAAAAGAGTTGCTTTTGATGTTTATGTAATTTGTATGTTTACTTCCTTAAATTTTTTTAACGAGGAATATTTTTATGTAATGCTTCAATTATTTATTACTTGTGGAAACTTAATGTTTTGCTCGCCTTTTAATTTGGTAGGAACCAGTCCAATGGAAATGGTAATGATTAATCTGGCACGTTTGCATAAAGTCTTCATTATTTTATTTTTTTGTGAAATGTAGCCTGAGGGGTTTTTGTTGTTTTCCTCTAGATTTCTGATCATTTTGTTTCTTTGAAATCAGTTGCAATTGGAAAGCTGGAGACGAATTTCCATTTTAATCTAGTTTCATGTCTATTTTAAAAAAGTGAAAGGAAATAGTTGATCGTTACAAAATTAAATGTGTTCCAAAAGAGCAAACATTTAGAAAATTCAACATAGGCATTACGATAAACTTGTGAAGTATGTATATTGACCTATTTTCGACTTAAATTCTAAGAAATAACTTTACTGGGAATCTGAAGCATAAAAGAGCATTAAATATAGGACAGATTCTTGAAACTCCTAAGATCAAGAAGACAAATAAATGAAAAGTGAAAAGCTGTTCACAGGGTCATTAGCATCATCACGCCCACTGATCTGGTAACAAATCAGAAGGCTCATTGCTATTAGATAAAGATGAAAACTCACAAATCTATTAATATCCCTGCCAATATTTTTCAGAAAACCCCAATTAATTTACTTATTTCAAATCTCCACCCTCTAAAACTGATTTTCTCCAAAGCCTTTTCTGTCTGGATTTTCTCTTTTTTTTCCCTCTTGCAACCACTGCTTTTGTTTTTCTCAGAAAACAACATAAGATTTTGTAGCAAGAAATCCAGCGGCACCCTGGGAGCCCGGGCAAGGGGCTCAGCCTCTGGTCTAAAAAACAGTATCACCTTCAAGGCCAGTTCTTCTTTTATGTCTAAAGACATATTTAGGTCATGCTGTGCATTGCTTCTCTCTTTTTAGGCATCCGTTCGACTACTCTTGAAAGATTAACACTGGGTCAATGAAAACATGCCCGTTACAGACACATTTTCCCCTCGTTGTTTTAAGCGCAAACTGAATTCAAGACTTTTTCTTTTCTCTTCATGGAAATCTTGTAGTTTCTAACGTTGCATACCTGCACATTTTTCTGTCACGTCAAATTAAAAATGCTGTCTTTGAAAAAGACCAATTAGCATGTATTATTTCATTCATTGGAGCTGGCAGGTTGTAATTTAGCAATCTTGACTTATTCCGGTGTTAAATTAAAACTGCCAGTCTTGAAAAATAAACATGATTGTCAGAAAATGTTGTGAGTCAGACGGGCCAGAAATGTGGCTGCTAAAAACTATTTTTATGGTGATTAGTTTAATATTTAAAGTTATGTAGAAAGTGTACATCATATATGTTTTCCTATCATTTTGTCATTTCAAGGGGCCATACCCTGAAAAATCTACTTTTTTGAACTTTTGTGTGTATTATACTGTTCATTCCTCACTACACGGTATTTTGATCCGTTCACGCATTTCTCTAATCCTCTTGAAACCTGCCCCCTCAACAGAAGCCCCTCCCATACCCATGAAAACGAGCATGTCCTCATGTTCGCACATCACAAGTTAAGACCCCCCCCCTCCACGAAGAGTTGGGATACTTAATGTATCCGAGAATGCTGCAAGCAAACGGGAATATTGTGAAGACAGAAATTGGGAAGACAGAAGGAGAAAAGGAGCAGACTATCTCCTGGTGGAGAAAGGGAGCAGACTAGTTCCTAGTGGAGAAAGGGAGCAGACTAATTCCTGGTGGAGAAAGGGAGAAGACTTTTTCCTGGTGGAGAAAGGGAGCAGACTATTCCCTGGGGGAGAAAGGGAGTAGACTTTTTTCCTGGTAGAGAAAGGGAGCAGACTAATTCCTGGTGGAGAAAGGGAGCAGACTAATTCCTGGTGGAGAAAGGGAGAAGACTATTTCTTGGTGGAGAAAGGGAGTAGACTATTTCCTGGTAGAGAAAGGGAGCACACTAATTCCTGGTGGAGAAAGCGAGCGATGAATTGGAAGAACTGGTTTGAACATTGATTATTGAGCAAAGGCAGAAAGGTATGCATGAAAAAGGATTTTTGATACGGAGATTAATGCTGCTTTAAACAGAAAAGAAATGTTTACAGCCAGTGCTGATCAGAACAGTGTTCTCATCATTTCAATAAATCCTGAATTTTCCTCTTGCGTCGAAATTTTTCGACAGAATTTCACTGTAAAATGAGCCCATTAGCTGTCACCATTCTGTCTGTGCCAAATTTGGGGGATATGTGCCCAGGCTACACAGTATTTACATAAAATGTAAAAAATATAGATGTTTTTTTTTTTCGTGGGTGACATGCTAACGAGGATGGCTCCCGGATGATGTCATGAAATGGGCGGCACCCTCAAGGAGCGATAGGCGGAGCCTCAGATAGCAAGTTGTTTTCTTACAGGTATGAAAATAGTTAGCAAAAATAGCTCCTATTTTATAAATAATTGGTTTTAATGTTTCAAGGGTAATATGTGATCATATTTATGGACACAGTTTACTCTGAATGAATTAAGAAAAGCATGTGATGACTCCTTTAAGAGCAGTTAGATTAAGAAAAGTCTGACTTTAAAGACGGTTGGGTGTTGCAGGAAGTGAGCTTGAAAGAAAAAAAAAATTGGCAAAGGATTGCCATTCTATAAAATTAGCCTAAGGGACGTAAACCAAAGTCAGGAAAGTCATAAAGGAGAGCTTGATTAAGCTGTCATAGTGTGCTGTTCCCCAAATTTCATTTCAGTGTTTCTCAGAAAAGGCAGGTCTCCTCTGATGACAGGTGATAATTCACACGCATGACTGGAGATAGGCAGGCTGTTTTCTACATTTAGGGCTTTAAAGCACTGGATTTGGATAACTGTCACGTTTGTCATGATAGAGGTATTTCACTGCTGCAAGGAGGCAGATAAAATGGACAGAACACTCACTGTGGTGCGTCAACACTGCTGTTCCGTGTGTTTTGTGTTGAACACAACCGCGCCCCGAGAAAGAGGTTGTGGAACGGCGAGAGTGATGAATGTTTTGGTGAGATGTAGACACTAGGCTGGTGTGCTTTGAATTGGCCTGGACCACAAAGCGCATGATGAAAATGCATTGCCTTTCTGATGTTTGTCAAGGTAACTGGAGAGCTCTGCAGGTTACAGTATCTACGCTTCTAAAAGGAAATGATGAAAAATGGACCATGCCATATGTTCAACCCCCCCACCCCTCGATCTAATATTATTTTCCACCCAGGAAGATGAAAACATACAGCATAAATCAGGTGGTTACCATGGATGCATGCTGCCCCCAATTCTCCTGGAGGCACGGCCCGTAGACTTGTGGAAAGTGATCTTTTTTCTCTTAAATAAATGACCTCATCATCTTCTCGGTGAAGCAGAACCCTTCATCGCACATTAAGGATGTTCAGAGCAGCGCTACAGTGTCAGCATCTGATCCCAACTCTTCTTGATGTTCCTACAGAAAGTGTTTTTTTTATTTCCTGTGAAGCTTTTGACGTTGAAAAGGTGAACAAACTGACTTCTTTAAATACTCTTCCATTTAAGTTTCACTCATCCAGACTTCACAGAGGGTACTGATGTCAGGTGTAATAATAAATCACAAGCTAGTGTAGCGTAGCAGATGATGATGATGCTAAAATCTGCATGGAAAGTGGGGAAAGTCAACAATGGTTGGAGCTGTCTAGCTTCATAACGTCAACTGAAGGTTCTCGTACATCCAGGTGACGCCGTCTTGAATGTTTTGACGCTCATCCAAGTGGCTTGGAGTATTCAGTCCTCACTTGTATCATCCAGGTGGGACTCCGTCATTCTTGCAGTTGGATGGCTAATAAAAGGGAAAAAAAGAAGAGAAATCAGAGTAGACATCTCTAAACTTTTAGTCTCCCCACCCCCGTCACAGGAAGGTGGGTGTGGCTGCGCTGAAGTTTTGGTTTTCTTAGGAACTAATGAAGGGGTAGGAGGGTAAATAGGTGATAAAATCCTAGAATCCACTGTGATGCATGTTGGGTTGGGGCACCGATTGGGTTTTATTTGGTTCCGGTGCCAAAGTGGTTCTTTGGTTTCGGTTTCAGTTTCTATTAGGTGCCAATTTCGGTTCTTCAGTAATTAAAATAATGCCTACATCTTCCCAAATCAACACATTCTTATTCCCAAGTTGTCACATTATTGACGCGTGGTTATGACCTCCACGTCAAAAATTGGGTGTTGTCGTTTTTTGACGTGCTGGCTGTTCCCATTAAATCAGAGGTCCCCAACCTCTGGGCCTCAAACCGATGGTCTGATCCTCTTTCTCGATGACAGCCGCTTCTGTGGTGTTTCTGTGACTCTGTGACTGAGTTTGAAGGCTGTCCCGCATTTGTCTCCCGAGAGGGAGGAAAAATAGGGAACCTTTGTTTATAATTGTCTTGACGAAAACATGAAAAACATCCTAGTTCAGGAGACCCGAGCAGGCTGCCCCGCTCCTCGCAGTGGCTGTCTGTCTGCGGGCGTATTGAGCGAGCTCCACTGAAGTCTGGGATGCTGCCAGAGAGCCGCCGCGCCGCGACAGGCTGCTGATATGTCCAGAGTGTATCACACCTTTACCCAACAGTTGCTGGAGACGAGCTCTGGTAATCCCGCTGCTCCAGCGAGTTAAGGAAATGGATTGAAGTTCAGGTTAAAACACTTGTATTGTATTAGTATTTTACCAACTGATCGGGTCACTGAAAATATCACGTACCCAAGGCTGATTTCGTGATTGGCTGATGTGACGCAGCGACCTGTCAGACTTCTGTGACCTGCTGTCAAATGGAGCCCGACATTTGAGTGCTGAGCGCCCCTGTGCTCACACCGTTACTTTTCTTAAATGTGCCCACCCACTATCACAGGAAAGGTAAAATGATTGGCTGTAAAATGATTGGCTAGAACTTCATAGTAGTAAAGAGAGTAGGATTGGCATGTCCTAAGACAAATAGACTTAACTGAAACTTCTTCACCTTATCCCATTTTTGGGGTCGCCACAGCGAAACAGCACCCACTGTTTTGCATCAGTGATTTGGCAGAGATTTTACGCCGGATGCCCTTCCTGACACAACCCTGTACTTGAGGGGCACAGGGACCCAGTTAGGCAGCAGCGTCCAGGGTCTTGCCTTGGGACCCAATCTGGATGGAGATCAGTGGACACCTCTGGGATTGAACCCTACACTTAGCCCACTGAGCCATCCAGCCGCTCCAAATAGACTTCATTGAAACTAAGCACTGAAATGAGGAACCGACTGCAGCCTCTTTCGGTTTTGGTAGAACCGCGTAAATCATAACGATTCCTACTTGGGACTGAATTTCGGTGCCCAACCCTAAAGATACCGTAGTATGGTCTGGTATAATCTGGTCCAGTTTAGAAGGGTCCAGGTAATTCAGGTGAGCATTTCCACTCAAAGTTGGATCGTCGTGGTGCATGGTGGTGAAGCTAACACCAACAATAATGGAGGTCATCCAGTATCTCCGACTGGCTTTTTGGTGCTTCCTATATACAAAGTATTTGATGCTTTTTTGATGTAAATCTATTCACATTTTATTCTCATAAAGTTCACTGTTGTTTTTCCACATGAAAACAATATAAAAGGAACATTGTTGGATAATTCTGCCACACTGCATGGTCACATTGCTAAATTCAGTGTTTCCTCACATTGGACTGAAATGACGATTGATCAGTTTTTGCTGCATCACATGTGTTGTCCTTTTTTGATGACACTTGGTTGTTTTTACATTGTAGTAAAAAATAACTTACCATGTCACAATCTAAATGGTATTTTCCAGTATTGTTATCAATTTATTTTATTTTGAAACAATTTTAAAATGTTATAGATCAATTTGATCAACAACTTGCCTCAAACAGATCAATCTGGTTGGATTGCAGGAACATAAATGGATTCATCGATTAAGTCGATTAATCATTACACTCATAAGTATTTACATGTCCATATACTATGGCTTCTCTGACCTTTCTTTCAAACTATCTGTCTTCTCTGAATGTCTTCTGTCTTTCCAGTGTGAATATATGGTCAAAACTGTCCCTAAATGGAGAAAACTCCGTTTTTTTAAGAATTGTGAGAACACAGGCAGCTACAGTAAAAAAATAAATCCCAAAATGTGACAGGAGTTGACAGTATAAATGTTGGCAAAATGATCCGGCAGGTTTTGTTAATGTTTGGCAAGCACTCAAAAGAAAAGGGATTAGCAGGCCTCATTAATTTCCACTGTTACATCCGTTGTTGGATTTGTTCACAGGAGTTGTTAAATTTGATCATTTGAAGGCGTCTCTTTAAACTATTCAGAATCAGTCATGTTCATGACGGCCTTTTAATCAAATAATGCATATTATTTACCTAATGAGTCCATTTGCGACGGCGCTGGGAAATGCTTATTGCTGTTTGCATTCTTGTCAGGACGGAATGATTTGATAATGATATAATTGTAAAACATGTTCATTTGTTCTTCCTAGGCAGGTCTGTGACAGCTCTCTGATCCAAAAGCATGCTAATGTGGCACCGTGTTCCAACTGAACAAGTACATTTACACTTCATTAAACAATCTCTTTAATATTGATAACAATTTTAGAGCTATCGGAATGTATTTTTAGCACAACGCAATGATGATATTGTCTAAAATAGACAAAAATAATGATGATATGCAAAGTTCTACTTCAAAGCTAATTACCATACAGCACATAGTGGACTGCGCAGGCATGCTCCCAAGCCATTGGGAAATGCGTCTGCGGTTCAAAACATTTTATTTTTACAGCCACAGCGTTGAACTCTAGCACGTAGAAATCTGTCAACCAAGTCAAATACACATCAAGCTGCTTTTACAAGACCCACAATAGTCCTGAAGCTGTAATAAAAATGCAACTTTATGAGCTTCAGCACTAGATAGGTCTGAAAAAAGGAAAATTAGAAAGTGTTCATCCCACTGATGGTATAGATATTTTATTAATTGAAGCACGGTTCTATCAAACTGTAATTTTAAAGAGGCTTTGTGCTCATTTAATGAGAGGTGGGCAGCTGCTGGGGGAGACTCGGAACGGGGGGAGAAGCTGTGAGGAAAAGGAAGCATTTTTGTAACCAGCTCACTTCTTTTCATTTTGTTGGACAGCTGTGAAAAGACTGCTTCATTCGACCCTTCTTTGTAAAAATTACAGTTTTGTAGCTGCACGCGTCCACTGGCCATGTGTGTGTGACAACTGGAGACGGGGAAAGACAGACAGACAGACAGAATTGGCTATTTTCTTTGGTAGTTGGCATGGCTGCTCTGAGAGCTCAGTGGTGGTTTTGTTGAATCCTGATATGGCTCAGTGGTGCCGACAGATGCACATTACTGCCTACCCAGCATACCTGCCAGTAAACTCTGCTCTGTCATTTAGTATTTTTGTAGCGATTACAGCGTTGGCCGGTTTGTGTGTTTATCTAGACGCCATCAGGATTCAAATGTCACAATCATTTAGACTTATTGTGATTTATTTGCATCTCGTTGGACCCGGTCTCGGGACTTTGACCTCACACAGGTGTCGTCTGAGTGCTTCTGTGTTCCAGGTTTTGGCACAGACGATGGGCTTGGCAGACTGACGGGAGCTGTGGTGGTTAGTAGCTTCCTGCAGGTTGAGGCGGCTCGTATCAGAAGAGGAAAAAAAAATAAAAAATTACACATTTGTGCTGCAAGCTATTTGGCCATTGGGCTTTGTTGTTGTTGCAGAATAACCCCTGTTGTCAATGACACTGTGATTCTGATAAACACAGTAATTGCATAAAACATCTCCTCCCAACAATGTGCACATGTAACCTTGGGGGTCAGTCATCTAGAATCCCACTTTGTGCACAGGGCAGCACACATGCTGGCTACTTTGCTGGGCTCAGCCCCAGCAGCCCTTTATTTAAAATGGAGCAGCAGCACAAAATCAAGATAAAAATCTGCCATCTTTCAGCCAAATTTGCTGTTGGATTGCTATTATACACACATCAAAAAATGAAGAGTTGAAGTACATAATGAACATCCTAATGAGCTTTTACTTTTATTTACCAAAAATATATTATATATGTTTAAAAAAAAAGGCCTAAATCATGCTATTCTTAAGCCTTTCGGAGTAAACTATAATATACTAAACCTTTGGTACTATGCAAAAAAAATCAATCTAAAACCAAACCGTTCAATACGCGTTCAACAATTCAGTGCAACATTTTTCACAATATGCATTTTATTTATTCAGTATGAGTCTGAGGTGCCTGACTCCTGGTTCACGGAGCGGCGTGCTAACGGCGTTCGCTCTCTCCTGCAATTCACACAAGACGCGCATTTTTCTGCGACAGTCGACGGGCGCTTCTGCTAGTTTTTTTGTTTTTGTTTTTGCCATAATGGGTAAATTATTACACCATGTTTCTGCTAATAAGAACTGCTCTCTGACTCTCTTGTTGTTTTTTTAACATCCAAAACCCAGCCCACCGCGCCGTTCTGAAGTCGACCCACTATGATGATCTCTGTGTTTGTCTTTTTTGTGTTCTTGCATGTGTCTGTTTCTTTTCATCTTTACAGTCTGTTTAGATATAAAAACATGATTGCATTTGTCAATTGCAGTGTTTTATTGTGAAAAATTGGTTAGATTTTGGAAAATAAAACGGATTTTCTCATGGATCTTGATGTAACCTCCTGCCAGAATTAACACTGATTGCTTGCAGCTCGCGCACAAAATAGACCAGGTGGTGAAATGATCTGCTGAGTCTTACGGTTAACAAGGGCACCGAATGGAAGCGGCCTCTGTTCCACGCCGCCTTGCGGTGCTTTCGCGTCCAGTGTGAACCTGGCATCAAGGGTGTCTGCTGCAAAAAATCCCTTTCCACTCTTCCCCTCCCATCCATCCCCTCCTACAGTAGTCAGATATTAAAAGTTTTAGCTAAATGCTGAAAACAACTGAGATACTTTTTTTTTCTGCAAAAAAAATTTAAAAGTACATGAATAAAGTGACAGCTAAGGAATACTGCACTTTACTTGTGTTGCTGTTTATTTGTAGGAGTATGTCAGTTCTAAAGACTTTTAATTGTTTTAGTTTAGAATGACATCCAGCTGTCAAAACTTAAGAGAGCTGCTTAAATTGTATCAGTTCATATAAATTGTAATGTGTACAAGTAAACAAGAGTTGCATTTAAATGTGATTCTGCAATAAGTACCAAGAACTGAGCACTTCAAAAAATCAGAATTTTTGTTAAGGTATTTCTCTTTGCAAAATAAATCATCTATAGAATAGGAGGATTTCAGGGTTTATTTTCTCTTGCACAAAACATATCAAACCGTGACGCTCATATTGAGGTATATATGTAACCGCGAGCAAACTGTAGTGTTTTTATTTTTTTAATGAAATATAAGTTATTTTTGATGATTCGATCTCTGAGGCTCCGCCTTTCACGCCTTTCATTCCGTCGTCCTGGAGCCAACCCCTAAGCGTGACTGCATTTCGCCAACAAAAACAAACTACATTTTGCAAAGACAGTTTTGCAGATCACCACTAGCTCCGCAGAGAAAGTGAGTGTTTGTGTTAGCCTGGGGCGGTACTTTTAGTGCAGACCCTTCCTGGAAGGGGCTGTTCTCACTTTGTGATGTCACAATCATAAGACCCGCTTGTTTTCATGGATTGGGAGGGGCTGGTGCTCAGTGAGTAAGGTTTAAGAGGAAAGGTCAGAGATGTGTGAATGGATCAAAATACTGATTTTGGGTCGTTTTTTAATGAGAAATTAAAATTATAATACTCTGAAAAGCTAAAAATATAATTTTGCATGGTATAAATCAGTGGTCCCCAACCACAATCAATTGCCTCTGGGCTGCGGAAGAACTAATAAATGATGT
>NC_050516.1:30357706-30369122 GCF_002922805.2 Oryzias melastigma
CCACCGGATTCTCTTGATTACATTTTAGTAGCTGTGAAATGATGATCACATTATTTCAATACATTTAACCCCCCTACAGTATGACGATCTGACGAGCTTCCACACATACAGGCTTTTTCAAAGGGAATTTTTTTTTTGTCTGCTCCAGATTCACAATAATAAAGAAATATTCAGAAATTGAATTTTAATTTTCTTTATATACATCGTCAGAAAATTTCCACAAGAGCATGATAAAACCGCCATTTTTATTGGAGTTGGTCTTTAAAAGCTTTTAATGGATGTTTCCTCTGTTTTTTTTATTTTCTATGACATAACATCCTACATTGTTTTTGGTGTACCTTTTCGGATTTCACCATTTCCTTCGCTGAATTTGTCAAGGGCTGTCTAGATTGGTGGTGTTTAGTAAACTGCGCCACATGTGTGCCAGGCAAGGTGCAGGAAAAATGTGCAGTTATGCGGAACAGGGCAGCAGGGTGCTGCAGCTGCTGTCATGAACGTAATAAATAGTTGAGGCTCAGTCAGCGTCACATTGGATTGTACGTGCGTGTCACGAGCCGTGATTAATGAAGAGTACTTTTACTTTAGGAGTATAGCCCTTTCAAAAAAATAAAAAATAAACAAAAGCAGCTTTAAATGAGCTTCTGTTGAATTAAAGTTTTGTCCTGTTTTATAGCGCAATGGTGACTTACGGTGGATTTACATTTTATCACACCTTACCTGCCTAGACGAGTACATAAACTGTTATAGGCTATAAAACATTTATGGACAACTAAATAATGACTAATAGCTGTTGGAAGGAGATCAGGAGTGGTGTGCCTACAGTGTAATTGGAGGAAGTGCTGGCTGCCAAATGTAGTGTTTTGCTGCTTTTTCTCCCTCTTAGTGAAGGACTGCTAAACAACACAACACACCTTTGTCTGAGTACTTTTCATGGCGCCATTACATTTTCACAACCCCATGTGTCACCGAATGCAAATGACAAGTTAATCAAATCAGCAGCAAATGATTTATTCTCATTAGTGCCGGCAACAAATTTTGTTTAACTTGGCTCCAGCTATTCTGTAATCCCTATCAGTCATTTTAAAGTAATTACGGAGTATCAGGCATTTGCTGAGGCAAGCTATATGTTCAACACATGCCTGCACATAATAATGTCCAGTCCACTGGGGGGAATTATTCAACTAATACGCCTGCGTTGCCTCAAACTACGAATGTCAACTGTAAAAGATGAATTTTTAAGTGAGGGGGAAAATGTTTCCCAATGCAAAAGATCTGAATTCATGGAGGTGTTGAGCTGAGATTAGTAACACGTTAATGCCTTCAATGAGGTGGTTTGCCTCACTGATTTTAGAAATTATTACATTTTTGGGATTAGAAAACAAACTAAAAGAAGTGTTGTCTTGTTTCTATGTAATGAGTGTTTTGGGATGGGATCTCTCCCTCATGTGGGAATCCCTAAGGTTTCTTCTTTTTTCCTGACTCAGGTTTTTTAGGAGTTTTTCCTTACCGCGAGGGAGGGTCTAAGGACAGGGATGACCGTTCTTTATAGTCTGTTTAGTTTTTACCTATTGTGCATATTTTATGACTCCATCTGTGCATCTGTAAAAACTACAGGCATGAAGCCCAATGAGGCAAATTGAATTTGTGATATTGGGCTATATAAATAAAATTGAATTGAATTGAATTGAAAAATTGAATTGTTTTTAGTGGTTAAATTTAGAGCTGTCAAATTATTAATCAATTACAGACATTTTAGTTCATTATTTTTTTTTTATCGCGTTAATCTCAATTTTGCGTCAAATTGTTACTTCTGTGTTATGCACGCCTGAAGACACATTTTATCCCGCTCATGTCATGGTCATGTAAGAAAAATATAAATATTAAATCAATCATTAGAACATCAGTCATGTTATATTTTTAAGTTTGATTTGTTTTTTACAAAACCAAACTGTTTATCCGACTGTTCTTTTGCGGTGCGTCGCGTTGTCATGGAAACACCTTCAGCTTGAGGTCCGTGAGACACATATGGTGCACATAGACCTCGCTTTGTTCTGGCTCCTTTTTGAGAAAGGTGATCGTCGTGAGAAATTTTCAAAAATGCATCCTTTTAGAGGGAAAGTTTACCTCTTGGAGCTTGTTTTTTTAAAAAAGAACAAAATCCAAAGGTTCAATTACTCTACTGCTTTTCATTTTAGTTCTTTTCTGCTTCATCTAAGTCTTTAAAATGATCAAATTCACCCAAACTGGTTAAAGGAAACTACAATCACTCATGTCTTTTCTAGTGTCTTGCTGTTGTGGTAAACTATAGAATAAGACATATCGTAATTTGAATTATGATATTAGTAGGACATTTGTGTTAAATATTTTTTGGAATGGTCAGGAAAGTGATGTAGTAAATTAAAGCTCTCTGGATCTGACGTTTTTTTTGTAGTTTTTTATTTTGTTATTTGCTTAAAATTTGAAAAAAAGACCCCTCAGTGGTATCTAAGTAAAGTTTGGATGTCTAAGTAAAAAAAAAAAAAGTAAAAAAAAAAAAAAACGTAATAAATCCATCTTTTCAGTTCAGTTTTACTGCACCAAAATGTCACCAACTTAAAGAAAATGCCTCAAATTAGGATTTTAAGAGCAATTATTTAGTTAAAAATCATTATGATTAGAATTAATTAGATTTATTAATTGTAGGTCATGATTAATTACCGGTAATTGCACAAAAAATTTATCGCTAGAATCACTATCAAAAAACGTGATGTTTGTTTTTACATTATTGTTCATTAAGCAAATTTTTTTTGGGTGATTTCCACAGCGGCCTTCACCGAATCACCGATAAATGCAAAAGACACAACAACAAAAGCCAACAACACAACGAGAAAAGCCACAACACAAAGTAAGTGAATCAGAACAGAAATGAATAATTGGCTTTTATTATTTAATTATAGAACTACCTGTCAAACATAACTTTACTGGACTTTAGACAAATGTAGATTACAAAATAAATCACGTGCATAAATAGAAATCCGTATCCTATTTTTCTAAAGGGTGAGGGAAGACTTTGTAGCTCCTTCTGGGTTTCAGTTAGCAAGAAATTCCTCTACGGTTCTTTAAATGTTGAAGGTTGGAGACCCCTGATCTAAGCTCAGAACAGACCAAAAACTTTGTAACTTATTTTCTGCACCACTACAAACAACACAAAACACTTTACAGCACACAAACTAAACAGACAGCATGTTTATGGGATGGACACATTGTGGCCTTTTGTTTGTACACTGAAAAATTAGAGCAAAGGTTTTCTCTTTTTTATGTAAAATGCTTCCATGTAATCCCCCTAAATTTATTTAAAATAATTATCTTTGTGAAATTCTGTATGTCCAATTGCTCTTGAACTTAACACATTAGCACATGCTAGCTAGCATGCTACGGCATGCTGCAGGCTATGAAAATGAGGTGTTTTTTTTGCGTCTGCCCTTTACCATTTTATTTTATAAGTTGTTTCTAGTTTTAGTAAACAGCTCAGGAAGTGTTTAATGTCAGGTTTGTATTGTATGTGTTGGTTCATGTTTTTGTTTAGCCGATTTCTCTTTCATGATAACTAGCATTCACACCACGTTTTACAGGCTGCTAACTCTCATTCTTCTTTCTTTTGTATATTTTCATTTGTTTAAAAAGCAGACAGGGTTCAGAACAGCTGTTGACAGCTTTAATTTGTATTTAACAGAATAAAAGCTCCATTGACACCCACCCAGAGCTGTGGAGGGCTAATAGTTACATCTAGAAATAAAGTTTCAGAAAACAGAAGCTCACAAAATTGGGTAAACGGAGCAAACATATGAAGTCAGAGTGTTTTAATTGTATTCAGAAACACTTTACCATCTTATGTAAAAAAGTCACCTGAAGTTGTTAATTAATAATTCCTTGATTGTATCACCTGTAGTTGTGAAGACTCATTTCCTGCTTTATTCTAGGCATGAGATTCTTCCCTTTCTTTTGTCTTTAACGTGTGATAGGGAGATATGTTAATAACTCAGTCAACCTTCTGTACAACACTGTATAATACAAGCTCCTCATTCAATATCAAGTCAAATTGAATGAAATCCACGCAGCAAGCTGAGTTTCAGCTGAAAGGACTGCAAACAATGCAGAGTCTTCTCCAGCCAAGAAAAATTAGAAGTAGTGAATACGCTTTAAGTGTAGGGGACACAAATAAAGCTGCATTGTTGGCGGCTCAGCAATCGATGATTGGGCAAAAATGTCATAACAAAAAGCTTGTTGGCACCACTAAATTAACACATTCTGCACCCTGCCTCAAATAATGAAATACAATTTTTGCCATTCACCGTCTGCCTGAATTGAATCAATTCAGCGGCTAACATTCAGTGGTCTTACTCTCCAGGTGTGTTAATGCTCTGCAGAATGTTTTCATTGGGTTGTATCTCTGGATTGAATACCGCAATGCTGCTTTATAGTATTTTTAGTTTGGATTACAGCAAATTCCTATTCTGTATTTACTTGTAGTTATTACGTTGCCATAGTTACCGCAGTATGTGTGGCACGCTGGGGTCAACTTATTTGCATTAGAAATGTAGCCTTGATTTCATTTGTATCATGAAGAGACATGTCACTTCTACAAGTGATTATTCTCATCACAACACAGAAAGCCTGATGCACATTGTTAAAAGCTCTATTTATTATTATTTTCTTTTTAGATTTGCTCGTGGGTATGTTTTGGCTTTGTTATTAAAAAAAAAAAAAAATTCAATTCACAAAAAAATTAGGACGTGAAGAGATGTGATCGGAACTTGTTTCCATCTTGTTTTTCTGACTCAAAGCAAACCCTGTTAACTTAAATTAGACTGAGCTTCTGTTATTGATGTGCTATTTTAACTAGCTCTCATGAAAAGTGAAACAACAACATACTCTCAGATGTTCTTTAACAGCAACAAAAAAAACCCTTTTCTGTTCATCGTGCTTTACAAAGCAGCGCTTACACTCAAGTGACTGACAGCCTCATAATTGCCTAGTAACAAAGACCGCGGATGGAACGGCTGGACAAACAAAACATTGGATTTCAATACAGGACAGTTGTCCCCCTCTCAGCACTGCCAGTTTTCTCTCTTTAGCCATGTGGACTGTGGACATTGTCAGCAGAATAGGGCCGTTAAACCGTATAATGGGGATTATTAAATAGTTTGTGGTAAACACATGCTCATTGCTGAAAAGAAAATAGAAAAAAACACAGTTAGTGCTGCTGACATTCACAACTGTAGAAATGTAAATAAAATGTTAAGAATCCCAAACAAATTACTCAGAATTTATTGAAAACCGCCCTGTCAATCCATCTACTGGAGTAAAATGTGATCGCAGTTACTCTTAAATGTGTGTATTTCTTTTCTTTATAAATCACAGAATACTCCTTTGTTTCAATAGCAGAGATAACTGACATATGAACTGTATAAGGGATTCCTATGGGTAAAGCATAGATTGTTGATGGGCAGTCTGACGTTTTGATGGTTCAATGGGTTTCAGAGGCGCACACAGAATGAAAGAAAAAATATTTGACAAAAAAAAAAAATAGAATACAATGTTGACATCTGAATCAGAGAAATTCTGAGAGATCATGGCACCCAAACATAAGAGAGCTATTTGAATTGGATTGTGTGAGAAAAGTCTTTTGTTGTCTTTTGTTTAGTGCAGACATACCTCCAACCACGGTCACATCAGCAACATCAAGATGAGCAAACTCCTAAAACAAACAAAAAAAAGTTTGCCAGAGTACAAGGCCGGTAAAATTGTGTTTTTTGCATTTCTTTTTGTAAACCGTTAGTGAACGTGTTGACTCAGGAATGAATCCGAGGGACCTTCAGAACTTGATTTGGTCTTTGTCCTATTGAAAGCATTCAACTCTTATTTATTCTAATAGTGAAAATCTGAGGAAAGCAGCTCAACGGTTGGATAAAAGTGGTGAAGGTAGGCGGAAGTTGTCACAACTGAAGCAACATGTGACACCTGAGATGATCTATCAGGGACAAATTCCTTTTCTTTTGCTTTTACAATTGTTGACGAAAGACTTAATTATGTTATAGAATTTGCATAGTGGTTCCAGTGTGTGGTGAAAAGTTCAACTAGTTGATCAGGAGTTCTACAAAAACTGAGAGACTGAAAAACACTGAGGTTGATCAACTAAATGAAGACAGCTGTGGATGATTTAACCCAGGGGTCGGCAACCCAAAGTGTTGAAAGAGCCACTTTGGACCAATACAATAAACAACAAATGTGTCTGGAGCCGCATAAATTGAAACACCTCTTTAAAGTCTTAAATTGTAAGTAACACATGGAGAATGTGTCGAATAAACGATTATTTCTCCTGCTGCGTGTCCTTGTGTCATATAAGCTTCATGTTTGGTCTCATGACAAGTTGGTGAGATATTGCAGCATCAAACTATCTGACAAAAGCTGAATAGCCTCATAATGAACAAATGAGCTTTTATTTTGACATTCCTCAATGAGACAAGGAGGGGGGGCTCCTCATCAGTCTCTCCGTCATTCTCACTCCAGGTGCAGGAAGAATTCAAACATAACAGGACAAAATCCCAAACTTAAATCCAATTCCAGTCAGACAGGCAAAAGAACGGGTAACCCACAATTCCTTGCGCTGCCAGACCGACAGCAAGCCCAGCGTGTCTGAGACCATCACTACAATATGAATGAATTACAGTTTGTTTCATTGCTTTGATGAAATTAAAGAAATGCAATAAAGAAATACGATTTTTGATGTCATTTTTATTTAGAGGATTTGAAAAAAAAACACAAAAATGTAGCGTTCACCTTTAAGGTGCTTCCACACTGGCCGTGTCAATCAAATGAACACTTTCAATGAAGAGTCAATATAAACGCGTGCACACCTAAATTCCTGGCCCCCAAGTCTGGAGCGCGTGTGAGTTTTTTAGTCAGACATTTAAAAGGACAGAGTTGTGAAAACAAAAGTCTTCAGAAAGATTTGGGGGATTTTCAACACTTTTACTTTAGGTTCTCCCTGTTGTAGATGCAGATGAGCGCTAATGAACAGTAAAAATACAATCGAAGGAGAATCTCCTCCACGCACCGCACGCGGCCGGTGTGTGAGACCTGCACATCGCCGCGGAGCAGTGCGGTCACGCACGCAGTGGCGGGGAGGAGATTCTTCTTCTATTCTTCTTCTACTGTTCATTAGCGCTCATCTCATCTTGGAGTCATATTAACCTGACCGGACACAAACCGTAATGATTCATTTCTCCTTCGTGATCACGTTTGGCACTTCTGTGCTTTGAAGCAGACTCCGCCCACAAGCAGCTCCCAAATCCAGCTCCTTGATTGGTCAGAGCTCTGAGCTGCTGCGACTGTGAGAAGCCCCTGGCTGCAGCCTGCAGACCGGGGTAGTTGGCGACTGTGCATGGAAATCTTGAATCTCACAACAACTGGAAAACGTAAAGTATGTTTGTGTCATGTTTGTCCTCCTACGGAAATCGTATTAAAACAAAAAATATATTTCCTTCCAACATTTTTTATTATTTTCAAACATTTTTGAAAAAGCGCCAGTGAGCCGCAAGGGAGTTCTTAAAGAGCCGCATGCGGCTCCGGAGCCGCAGGTTGCCGACCGCCGATTTGACCTGAAGATGGAGAGACTGACAGTGAAAACACAGCATGACCAAAACCTAAACACAGAATCCTGAAGAACGCACTATACACATGTTTATGAACGTGAACTCAGCTGGTGGTATACTCAGACCAGCACGGTCACACACATACTGGCAGGGAGGAGATACTTCTTCTATTGTATTTTTACTCTTCGTTAGCGCTCTTCCGCCACCAACAATAGTCAAAGTGAGGAAAATCCCCCAAATTTTGCTCCGGGCTTTTTTGTTTCCTGTCCTTTCAATTGTCTGTCTGGGTGTCATATTAACCCCTATGATTAATTTATCTTCCGTGGTCATGTTTGGCACTTCCGTGCTTTGAAGCGGACGCCACGCTCACACCACTCCCAAATCCGGGTCTCTGATTGGTCACAGCGCTGCGTTGCTGCGATTATGCGTGGTTGAACAGTATTGATGATTCAGTGCACGCTCATTGCGAGGCCGATTCATGCATAGAGCTTGCGACCCGACTTAAAAACTTGTGTGGCATGTTCATATGCATGGGCCAGGAATTCTACGTGTGTTTGCATTGACTTTTTATTGAAAGTGCCGACGTGGCTGGTGTGGAAGCACCTTGATACTTAAGAGAAGCTTGAAATTTCTCTGATTGCTTTTTGATCTCCACAACGGCCTGCCGCGGATGGAACTATAACGATTAAAAGCTCCAGAACCTTCAAATCGGTTTTCCACCAGCAGTCAAAAGATCTATCACATGTGGATATGCATTCTTTCAGCAAATGGGGTTCACAGTGGATGAGCAGGGAAGGGCTTCTTCTTCTTTTTTTTATTTTTATTTTTTTTTTTACTGTTAACTAGCACATGTTCACCATCTTTAGTTGGAAGTGGCTTCACTCGAAATGTCCTTGCTTTTTCTTTCTATTCCGAAGTATAAAAGACTTGGTGTCCTATCAACTGCAATTATTAATTTTTCCTCCGTGATGAATTTTCAAACATTTGGTGCTTCTGTAACTTGAAGGGGACGTCATCCCTTTGTCACTACCAAATTCAAGTCCCTGATTGGTCAAAGTTCCAACATTCAACTAAGGAGGTGCCCAATCCGATCACGTGATCAAAAATCGTCTCGATCATGTGGTTAATGACTAGATCAGTATTGGATATTTGGTTTAATCTTATTATAATCAGCGCTTTATATATCAATCTTATTATTCCAGGTAAATACTCCACTAGAAGTCTGCATGTCATGAAAAGATCACAAAATGTTGTTGCCGTAAAATACAGCAGAAAACGGCAGCAGCTCAAGCAGGAGGCCAGCTAAAACAATTCAATCAAGCTAGCTAGATGTTCGCAGATTCAGACTTCTGGGATCAATAACTCGTTTGAAAATGCTTTAAATTGACATCAAGTGTCTATGTTGGTTTGTCTTAACATAAACAACAACCTATAAAGCACTTCAAGAGAAAATGCAGGTTTTTGTTTATGTTCATTGTTCAGCTCTTTGTGCTGCCGACAGACGGCTGCAGAGCAGCTGCTAACTGTGCTGCTATCTGTTTGCTCAGCTGTTGGAAGTTAAAAAAAAAATCTTTGAATAATCACATAAACCTAAACATGTAGATGTGTAACCAATGTTTTTGTCGAACTCGCCCCAGTAAATAAACCAGATTTCTCAACATCATCATGTCTTTCATACACTCTAATTGAAGTATCCACAGACTCCGCTCCATAGAGCAATCATCCTAAAAACATTAACTGGTAGCTCCTCCCACATGTCGCCACGGTGGCGAGCATTAAATTTGGCAAAAAATGGCTAGGCCACGCAAATTTGTTGCACAATTGCATTTGGTGTGAGCGCAGGATTAGAGCTTCATGCTCCCATCAGAAGCAACTCCGTTAGGGCTCGGGGATAGCGGCTTCAAACCAAAACGGTGGTCAGTCTGGAAGCTGTTCCCCTATTGCCTTATTTATCCTATCAATGCATCATGGTATCGGGGGAGTATTTGTGATGTACTTTTGGGGTTGGGCTACTTGGCAGTGGTTCCTCCTCTTTTTGTTGCTCTGTGCCCTCTCCCCTCTTGGTTTTAATCACACTTTGGACATGTTATGTCCTTTGGGGGGTGTTTTCCACTGCCAACAAACAGAATATGTCCTCACAGTGCCCTATTCATGAACTTACTCCATCACATAAACACTTACACACTGACATACATTACATAAGAAGGGTGGTCGCCCTTGGTCCTCTGTCCTTTAACCAATCGCTTGTGGGGAGAGGCAGACGTTCAATTGGGGCGGCTGTGTCCCTTGGGAGATGGCTTCCCAGATCTGACAGTCATCTCTCTACCAGGGGAAGAAGATGTTTGAGATTTATGGCTATGCCATGAACCGGGGATTACATGAGCTGGGGGGTGTCCATGTCCCTGTAGGGCTGGTTCTGGTCCTTGTCTTTGGGATCTTGGTTATTTTTAAATGTGTAGAAGGCTGTCAAATTATGCAGCCAAGTGTGTATTTTTATCTTTTTTTTAAACATAGTATATGTCTTTCTTTTAATAACTGACAATGTGTATTGGATTTAGAAAACGGACATGGACATTCTAACATGTGAGGGGACGCTTGTCAGTTCTTGATTTTTTATTCATCTGGTGGGCTAGGTGTTGATCTGTTTGGAGTTCTTGTGGGGGGGGGCTCTTGAGCTGCCCTGGTTTGTCTCTGGTGTCAGGAGAGTGAGATGCTCAAGACTCCTGGATGTGGCCTGCAGAGACCCTGGGGTTGGGATGCTGGACCCGGAGCAAGGCGGCAAGGTCAGTCTCTCGCTGGATTGGGGCTTGTGTTCTCTGTTTACCCAGGCCACCCTCCCCCTTAGGCACTGGGGGCGGGGAGTCTTTCCACCTCTGGTTTGGGTGGCTGTTGCCAGGTTGCCTGGATATTAGGTGGATTTCCCTGGTTTGCTTCTATGTGTTGGTGCCCTGGGAGCCCTCGGCTGTCACTGCCTCTTTGCCTTTTCACCGGCGGCTTGGTGTGGGGTGAACAGGCTCTCATCTTATATTTGTTTTGCTTTCATTGCACAACATCATCGCACAATGTGGCAAACAGACGCACACCTGAACACAGGTGCGTGCTCAATTTTGTACAAACAAGATAGTTGTATGCCTCCAGGAAGGATATCTGTTTGATATACTCTATATCAAGCAGATATCCTTCCTGATATTCTCTATTTACTTATGTGCATATAGATATGCTCATATGCACGGGAGTTGATCTGTATTGACATTATGTATTTGTGGGCCTGCATAGATATGCAAAGCAAATTCCACAAGGGTACTTTGTGAATTATGTACTTTTAGTTTTTTAGCCTAAAAATTTCAGTAGTCTATGAATTGCGTTTAGCTGTTGTCCAGTTTGTAAAGTCTGTTTTTGCTTACAACTTAGTCAAATTAAATGGGACAGGGGTTGTCCAGGTCTGTGGACAATTGTAGAGGTGAAGCTGGATATCAAGGAGAGTGAAAGGGTTTCTTGCAGCTCCCTTGTGGCTCGTGTGACCACCTTAAGGGACGTCATGAAAAAGTAATGCATGTGGTAAGTGTGTTGGGAAGCATGTCAGACTAATATAAGTTGCACAAACTCATGATACACGGGTTTTGTTGTTGTGTGGTACTCTTGCACCACACTCTAGTCATTAGTACAGTGTGAGTACTAGCCCCTTACCAACCCCTTACTCAGAGGTGGGGACTCGAGTCACATGACTTGGACTCGAGTCAGACTCGAGTCATGAATTTGACGACTTTAGACTCGACTTGGAC
>NC_050516.1:30370827-30384679 GCF_002922805.2 Oryzias melastigma
CTTGGGACTTGACTCGGACTTGAGGACAAAGACTTGGGACTTGACTCGGACTTGCAAAACAATGACTTGGTCCCACCTCTGCCCTTACTTAATTTTGTTGGTGTTTTTGGTCCTCTTGAGTTCTGTTTAAATTGGTTGTACCTTGAGGCAGTTTTGTTAGCTGTTTTCTTTTAGTACTTTTCCGTGGCATTTGACAGAAGCCCCTTTGTTTTAAATTCATGTGAACCAAAATTGGACAGTAATAAAGCAGATTTGTTAATTGATGTCATCTTATATATTAAGGGCTAAATTGATAAAATTGATTATTTGGTCTGAATCGATCTAAGCTTAATAGATCAATAATCGATCCATATAAGTATAGATCGACCTGACGCTTAAAGCTAAAGTCCACTTGCTTGATGCTAACGTATAATGGGATTTCCCATAGGACGGCTAATGCTAACACTCGGTTGACCTAAACATACATTACTGACTGCATGAACATCTTTATATACTCACAGGCATGAATTTTTTCAAAATATTTTTAAAGTAAATATTTGTGGTCTAAAGCGCCGTTTTTTGCTCATACTTTCTTCTTCTACGGGAATAAGATGTAATGATATAGCTCGATCGCCACCTAGTGGCCAAACAGAACAGTCGTTTGTATGAGTGTTCATTACAACCTGTCGCTGAAGCATGCCCCTAGAAAAAACTATGCAAAAACACTTTCATTCTAAGTGTATTTCTTGCGGGCCACCTGCATCCACTGTACAGGTTTGCCCATTTGTTTTACCCACAGACAGTTTGTATCTACCCTTAAGGGAAATTGTGACTAAGACTTTATGGAAGTCTATTCTGCAGCCGCTGGGCTGAGGCTATTTCTGCTATATTGAGGGCAAAATTGAACTGCTTGTACTTCAAGCAACTTCCCAGCATTGCTGTTATGTTACCGTCATGCTCTCAGATTCAAAAGTTTCTGTATGCTGCTAAACATCAGCTTTTTTTTCATTGATGTGAATATTTTAAGTACATTTTTCAAATCAATTTCAGCTTGAGGCAATGGTCTTTGTCGTTTAGTTTTCAGAGATTACATCATCCCTTTCATTTCTTTTTTTAGCCATCATTCATTTTACATCACTGGATTTAAACTCGCCCTATAATCTACTTTATTCCCACCATTCTCTTTGTTTTTGTTTCTCAGATGTTGTGTCGAGCAGAATCTCTCTGCCTCAGGGCCAAATAAGATGTAATTTCTCTAAATCCGGCACAACGCTCAGAGATCCCACATAGCAACCCACCAGGTACTGTATATTGTGAAGTGCTTTATCATGGAAAATCTTATAAGACAAGTGGTAAGCAGTGTTATCTACATCTGTTTAACTAATCACTAAAACATTTTCTTTAGGCATTAAGTCATTTCTATAAAACATTTGTGTATAATCCCCTGTAAGCCACCGTTGCCCCTTTGGCCCCAGACAGCAGTTCGCTTTTCATCATTAACCTTTACCTTACTTTCAAATTACTGTATAATGGAGTTAGGTAATCTTTTGGACTGCTTAGGGGAAACCTTACGCACTGCATTTAGTTCATCACTTTTTACAGTCTTTGAAAGATAAAAAAGTAATTTCTAATACACACAAAGATAAGAGCCCTGTAGAAACTTCCATTTTCTGCTCCACGACATTATGAACTTAAAACATAATCTGTACTTTTCTATCTGAGAGTTTTAAGCCCTGTAGAGACAGTTATTCTGAACATATTGTCCATACCCCCCTCCGTTTTTTTCTCCAAGAAACCTGTTTCTCCATTTTTTTTTAAGGTGTCTTTTAAGCTTCAGCCTACAGCTTAATTGCAATAAAACCTGAAATTCCATCTGAAAAAGATTATTATTTCACTGTGGTTTAATATTTGTGGAAAAAAGAGGAATAAGACACTGTCTTGTAGAGCTTAAGGCTTAAGAGCGTGTGGCTGACAAATCTCCAGCGCCTGCAGCCATGAAGGTATCCTCAGATCTGCCTCAAAGTGACTCATCAGCCCGCAGGGCCTGTGACTCTTCTCTTCCTAAAACAGGTCTGCCTGCTCTGACATCTCTTCTGGGGATGGAGATTTCTGCTCACACCTAGAACATCACAGTGATTTTACGTCAAAGATGTTTTCTTTCGGGGTGGGGGGAACTGGCTGCTTGGCTTGCTGTTGACACGCCATTTCTTAAGTTGTCCTTCGCTCTACTCTGGCGATTAGGCAGCATGCTCAAAAGAGACGAGGCTGATCTGAGAATCTACAGTTGTCATTGAAAAAGGACACAAAGTCTCAAGGTCATGTCCTTTTCCTTAACCAATGCCTGTCTACGTTCACTCTCCCCATTGGAGAAAATCAGTTTAAAGTCCCCATGTGATAAATTTTTTTTATCATAAAAAATGTTCCCAACAGAGTTTTAATTATGATTGTGAAGGTTTTAACTAAAATCCCACAAACTAAATGTCTTAAAAAGTCATTTTTCATGTTGATCTGAAGCCTCTGTTTCCAAAGGGATTTTGGGCCCCATGAAAATCATTTTTAGAGGACCCAATAGTTGATGAAATTTTATAATTTCATCATTGTTAGTCTAGGCCTTTAGAAATAGGCACCTTTATCACCCCTTTTCAGCGTCATACATAGGCTCATTTTTTAAACTTAATTTTTAAATTTGCCTCCGATTTACAACATTTTGAATAAAGAAATACTCGTAAATGTAATTTTGAGCTTAGTTTTTTAAATGTGTCCATCAGAAAAAATTCCAAGAACATGTTAAAAACACACAAAAACAACATTTTCATCGAAGTGGGTCTTTAGCACACCTAAGAAATCGAGATAAATGTGTGAAGAGTGAAATTAACAAGAGCTACGGAGGGGCTGCGCGCCCTGTCGACGCAGAAGATTTACCCACTGTGGACTCACAACTGAATGAAATGATCTTGTGTTGTGACTGTTGTCCATGAGTGGATCCTGGAGCTGCATAGTGTGGTTTACTTCTGAGAAAGGTTAGCACTTCAACATAAATGTTAATGTCAAGAGGCCGCACCAAACAAGAACACAACTTCAAACGTGACGCCATAAACAGACTCATGATAAAGGAAGGATAATCACTACCAACACACACCTTTTTTCAGCTCATAATATATGTATTTTAGCAGCATACATTAGATACACGTGATAAAAAACACTCCACTCACAGCCAAAATGTGAAAATCCAGTCAGATGGGTGGGGCTGGGGAACAGGACCTTGCTGCAGATCATGACGTGACACTTCTGAAATGACGTGCGACTTAAATAGTTTGACCAATGACGAAATTCAACTGTAATACCTCGATTCAACCTGTAGGGGGCAGCACACAGATGGGCTTTCACTATATTTTCATGAACAAGTCTATTTTAATTTGACAAAAATTTGGCAATGACCAACAGGCAGCACTTTTAAAGCCCCATTTATAGAGGTCAACAGCCAAAAAAAAAATATATTTTTTTTTTAACATGAAAATTTGGGTTTTATTAGAGCAAATTTATCTTCATCCTCTGTAAAATATGCAGCCCGTTTGAATATTTGTACCCTAGATTTCATGCAGGAACCATTAAAATGTAATATAGATTTTCCCTTAAGCCATAACTGTCAAAGTCGAAGCTAAAACATCAGGCGCTTCGTCCAACTTTTAAGGCATAACAGACAAATATATATTTTTTAAAGTTAATAAAACAGATATTTTCTAAATATAATCATAAACATGATTTGAACAACTTTATTAGCCGCACCCTGGTAACAATAGACATTCGGTTATTGAATATTCTGCATTATTATTATGGTGTGTGGTAGGGGTGAGGGTATCGATCTGAGTATTGATAGTATCGAAACCAACGTGAAGTACAGGATTAATACTTTTGTCTCTGTATTTCTTTAATACGTACAGTAAAGAGCTTGGATTTACTTATGGAGTTCATTCAAGCTCACGGTTTATCTTTCTTGAGTAATACCAGATTTGGTAAAAAAATAGCCTAATTTAAAAAAAAATGCCCCATTTGTGTGGAAAACCACCCAATCTGGCAACAGTGGTGGTCTGTGTAAACACCGCACAACCTCCGGATGGATTTTTAACACACAACCGAGCAACTTATGTGTCAAGGAGAAGTCGGATGCGGTAGAGAGAATCCAGAAGTTTTTCAAAATAAAACTGAAAAAATTGAGGCAGTGTTTTTTTCCCATGGACGGATATGGGGCCACTGATGTAAGTAAAGAAAATTTTTGACACGTCTTACGTTTTTTGTCCTTTACTTACAATATGTCTAAATGCCAAAATGTTTTTGTCATATCAGGATGTCAGAAAATTCCGACCTGTAGTCCTTTTCTACTAAAATGATGACAGCAAATAATCTCTACTAAAACCCCATACCTTAAACTGAGAATGGGTGGTTTCGGCCTTGCTCAGTGACAGACAAAAGACTTTTCTTCTGCTCAATCACGACTGGAAGATGAAAGTGGCAGCATTTCACACCGCCGCTGCTGTCAAGGCTTGGTAAAAGTCACCAAAACATCATTCATGGAGTTAAATGAATGAGTTCTTGAAGACTTTAAAAAATATATCTGTCAGCCCCGTGGGAGTCTGAAGCTCCAGAAACAATAGACCTTTTAGTTTACAGGTAGAAAACAAGATAATTTCTCAAACAAAGGACCGCCTGTACACAAAAAGGTGTCACTTATGGAGAGAAAGTGGAGTCATTTGTGTTTGTGTAATTCTTGTTTTGTAATTTACACTGTGTAACACAACAGGAGAGTTGGAGGCTGACTCCGCCACAAGGAAAAAAAACAACTTTCCGTACGGGTTCTGTATCAACATGTAAAGCTTAGAACCTAAAATGCTTAAGAACTTTGGGGATAGAAAACTGTGGAGAACATTTTCAGGTTATGTTGTTAAATAATCCAAAACATAAATCATTTTTATGCTTTTTATGTTGTTGATGTTACTGCTGAATTTAACCAGTTAGTTTACAAATAAAAAATAAAAAAGTTTAAAATGAAAAAAATAATTTCTTTATAACTAAATATTTGTGTTTTCATCAGTTTTGTTGATTTTAAATCTCCTTTTCAAAATAAATGTATAAATGATTGTGATTTAATACAAATAATTTCAATTTTCATACATCTAGTAAAAATACATAAACATAGCAACAGATATTATTTTAAAAAGCAAGAATTATGGTTGGATTCGTCAGATGTTTAGCTTGTTTCGTGAATCACCAACTAAGCAACGATCCTAATAATGTCAGGAATTAAACAAGTTTATTTTAATTTGTCAAAAATTTGGCAATGACCAACAGACTACTTGTAAGGTCCCAAAGTGTATTTACTTTGTGGTTATCCTTTAAAGTTATGCTTGGAAGAATACTTTTTAAAACAATACAGCGATTATTCATACTCATTTTTGGCTAAAAACTAACATAAAAAAAATTACAAAAATGAGCCAATGTGGAGGTTGAGAGGGTACAATCATTATATAAGCTTTTATTGCCTTGATAAAGTCAACACAAAGGTCTGTAAAAGAACAAAACAAACAAAACAACCTGAAATTCAATGATGTTACAACATGAACTATGATTTTTTTTGACCCTCCGTTAAGTTGCTTTCTAATGACAAATAACAGCTAATAATGGGCTTGTTTGTGTACAAACAAAACTCTCATCTGGATAATGAATCCACAAAATGCTGAAACTCCTCATCCTCTTCATCACAACAATCCAACTTCTGAAGTTAGACTTCCAAAAGTGCATTTTCCAGGAATCCTGGCAGTGATTCATCCACAAGTGGTGTTTACGGGGAAGTAGGTTTAATACAGATTCCCTTGGCTTGGTTCTTTCCCGCTGCTGATGCCATTTGTGTTAGGCTGGTAGATGAGATGTGTCTCAGCTGAAACCACCCAACAGACCCTAATAGGACTCTCCATATGTTCAGCTACATGAGTACAAGCATTGTGCAGTCAGTTGAGTGATGAAAGACCTCATCACTGGTGAATGTTGCCAGCGCCTCATTACATAGAAAACAAAATGGATAGAGCTCTTAGCGCAGATGATCCTGCGATGGAGGTCAAGAAGACGCGGCGGGGAAAAACACAGCTTTTATGTATTTAGTCTTAAAGAATTTGATCAAGTGTGGAAGGCCTATAGAAAGTTTACAGTTACTTTTGATCTCTGATGGGAAATGCAAATGCAGCTGTGCCACGTACTGTATCGACTCCAGAGATGAAGAGATTTCACTTTTGAACCGCCTTATTACATTGTGTTCTTTGTTTTCTTTTTTCTTATGCAACTTTTTAAACTGATTTCAGGGAGACTATAGAACCTGTAGGCTAAGAAAACTGTGCCAACGTCTGTTTGTTTGAATAATGAACATGACCTGATAGGCTTGAGAAAAGATGCTACTCTCACTTTAATTTATGAAGCTTCACCCCAGGGCAAGAGAATGCAATATTTCACATATGAATGTACTGAAAAACAGTCTTATTATACAACAATGAATAATTGTGACACGCATGTGTGTGTACGTTAGAAAGATAAAATAACAGATTTACATATGGGGAAGCTGGCGCTGCTGGAGTTCAGTATAATGTAAACACTGTTTACTTGGCTGTTAGTTTTCCAACTCCACTCCTTTGAGTCGCTCTCCAGCCACTCGTGATGCCTTAAACAACACCCGCCTGACACATAACTCCACTAAGCAGCATGCTGGGGAGTCACTTCCTGAGCTTTCTGAGACTCTGGAGTGCCGTAAGCAGGACGGAAAATCTGCCACCTCTATGTGCCACTGGGGCAAAACCTTCTTTTCAGTACAAAATGACAGATTCTTGGTCACCATGATAGTTGTATTCAGACATCGCTCAGCGATTTTTTTATAAATTCGATTTGTGTTAATTTATTACGGTATCGCCAATAATTTCCACAATCGGTTTGATTTGATTCACCAGAGCCTGGATCGATTCAATTCAGATTTTTTTTATTGTGTGAATGCTTAGTTAGCATTCGCAGTTCGCACTATATTGATCCTGATGGGATTTGTTTTGCCTGATAGTTTATCAACATGCTAATGTTTTTGGCTAATCTGTTATTGGTTTTTTTAAGGCTAATTTAGAGTTTAGCTTTTATTTTAGCAACATGCTAATGTTTTTGGCTAATTTTTTATTGGGTTTTTTTAAGGCTAATTTAAAGTTTAGCTTTTATTTTAGCAACATGCTAACATTTTTGGCTGGTTTAGTTTACTGAGTAATTTTGGGCTACTTTGGAGTTTAGCTAATATTTAAGCAATGTGATAGCTTTTTTACTAATTTGGCATCTAATGGGTCTTTTTTAATGCTAATTTGAGGTTTAGCTAATATTTTGGCAACATGCTTATGTCTTTGGCTAGTTTCTTATCTACTGAGGATTTAATAGGTAAATTTAGGGTTTTGCTTCTATTTTAGCAACAGGCTAACATTTTTGACTAGTTTAGTTTACTCATTAATTTTGTGCTGTTTTGGAGTTTAGCTAGTACTTAAGCAATGAATTAGCTTTTTTGGCTAATTTGGCATCTACTAAGGTTTTTTGGGCTAATTTGGAGTTTATCTCATATTTAAGCAACAACCTAAATATTTTTGCTAAATTGGCTTGTATTAGCTTACAACAAATTTTCAGAAATTTAGGTCTTTAACAAAATTTCCAGTCTTTTAGCAAATTTAACATTTTGTAAATAGCTTTTGCATTTTCAGCAAGTTTTTTCCACAATTAAAGCAACTGCGTCTCCATTTTCAGCAAAAAACATAACACTAGCATTATCGCAGGTAATGCAATGTTTCTAGTTATTATTTTACTATCCACTATTTATTTAGCCTATTTATTTATTATCCATTCAATTCAATTTGATTTAATTCAATTTTGAGTTTACACACTTAGACACACTTGTTTGGAAATAAATCAATAATCTATATATGTTTTGAAGATATTAATTTGATACAGTTCACATACTGTAAAATGTATTAGTGAGATTATGAGATTGTTAAAAATATACAGTGTAACATTGAATCTCCAACAATTGTTCTGCCTCTCCTGGAGGGCGTTTCAGTTTGACCACTAGGTGGCGATAGCACTATAGCATTACACTTTATTCCAGAAGAAGTAAGTATGAACAAAAAATTGGGCTTTAGACCACAAATGGTTAATTTAAAAATATTTCCTTACAATGTTTGGAAAAATCATCCCTGTGAGTCTATACAGATGTTTATTTAGTCAGCAATTTGCATTATGGGAAATCCTATCATACATTAGCCTCAAGGTAGCGGACTTTAGCATTATGTGTTAGATTTATCTCTGCTTTTATGGATCGATTATTGATCTATTAAGCTTAGATCAATTAAATCGATTAATCGATTTGATCAACCCAGCCCTATAATTTATGAAGTTTAGTTTGGATCTTTGCTGCCTCTTGAGTTAATGAAGAGATTCTGGCTGCAGCTCCAGAGTCACAGACTCTGATGTTTTTTTCTAAGGAGGCATAAAAGGCAAGCTGTTTGTTTCTGATCCAAAGCAGTCCAGTCTCTCTCCCTGCACACCTCGCACCTTCATTTTATCAGGATTACTGGCTTTACACACCTGAGCTGCCTCTTTGCTCACATTTTCAAGGTTAGATGGCTGTCAGATTTGAAAGTCAAACTATTAAACAGAGTTTTTTTTGCAGTAGATGGGTTGCCAAATCAAACTGAGAAATGAGAAAAAAAAGTTTCACAGGAAACTCTGCAGTAACCGAGGTGCTCAACAAAAACAGAAAAATAAGGAAGATCAAGAATAAAGGTTACACTAATTCTTTCTCTACACCTACATACGTTTTCATTCTGCATGTTAACTTTTTTTGTCGCGCAGTCATTTTGAAATTGTGTTTGGATTTTTGAAAATTGGCTTATATAAAGCAATCTAAAAACATAAAATTGAAGAAAACAAATAAATGTTTAATAAATATTTATAAAAATATTTTTATATCTATACAGACATATATCAAACTCAGAAAAATTAGGCATAAACTGATCGGACAATAACATCTGTATGCTCATGTAAATAGTCAGTAACTACTTTTAATTATGAAAACATGTTGTATAAATAATAAAAATAAACATGTTTGTTGTGTTTCATGCATGCAGTGCTTGTCATTCTCTGGTCATGCTGTCATTCTGGCCTCCTATTGGTTAAATGCATTTTGGAAGCTGTTGTTTTTTTTTATCTGATTTAGAACTTGGGAAGCATGAAATTCATTTTCGACCGTGTTCTTGTCATGTTTAGTACATGTTTTTGCCTTTGACGGATATGTGTTATGGTTTTATTTGGTACTTTTTCACTGTTTAAGAAAGTGCTACAAAATAAATTACATAAAAGAAAGAAGATCAACCCTTTTTTAAGTACATGTCAAGACAGTTCCTGCTCCCCTAACTAATAAAAAGCTTAAATTAGCGAAGACAGCTAGCATGTAGCTGAAATATTAGCTGAACTCCAAAATAGCATAAAAGTCTTAGTAAATGCCAAAATAGTCCATAAAGCTAGCAGAATGCAAATTTTTAAAACTGTAACTTTTTAACCTAATTATTAATAAGAAAACTGCAGAAATATTATTCCAGAATAAATCAACATAAACCTTAAATAACTTTCAATATTTTACTCTTCGGAAAAATATATTTTTGTCATAATTCTACAAGTTAAAAGTAAGCACAAGATAACATCGGGCCATTAATAACGATAAAACCAGATCCGGTCCCCCAGGCCTTGACTTTTACACACGTGATCTACACCTTGGCCTGTGACTGTCAGAAATGGAAAGATTTTGTTGCTGCCCTAAGGTCCTCAAGGCGTTAATGGCAGTAAGTATATAAGTATCACAAGTGCAGGCCATATGATTAATTATGTAGGAAGACACAACATTTTTTTTTTAGAAATTATAATATGCCACAGATCAAGTATCAAAATAGAGTCTTTGTGCCAATTAAGCAGATACCTTTTACATACTTAATAATTCATATATTTTTTTTTTGTGAAAAAAGCTCTCTGTGAGTCAAAAACAGTTCAGTATAAATACTATTTCATACACTACAAAGAAACCAATTGTTTTGTTAATCCTAATCTTTAATTTATAAAGTCCTCCAATGATTTCCAAGTTCCCTCTGAGGTTACAGTGTTCAGCCTGCTGATGTGTTTAAACAGCAACGGGTGAATTTCAGTCTGAGCCCAAAAAGAATCAATCCAGCACAGAGGAGTTGGTCTTTTTCTCCCCTTCTCTTCATTTTGCCATGAGAACCTTCAGCACATTCCCTGTGGGCCTTGCCTGTCTAAATGTAGACCCTCTCACTTGATTAAATGTGTCGGGAGCAGTTGGTCTTCACATCAGCACAGTGTTGCCAGCTGCCTGGGGACTTTCAGTGGGTGTAGTTTCCTGACAGCAACTGGATTTGATCTCTGATCTCAGGTTTTCACAGACATGAGCACAAAATTAAGACTTGTACCTTAACATCGTTCCACCCCAACTCTACTTAAGACGGAATTTCTCTCCGTCCTTTGTTCCATCTTTCTTTCTTATCTTGCTTTTATTTTAATTCGAGGTATGTGCGTGTTCCTGGTAGGGATTTTCCAACAACTGTTTCTCTATTTGCTGCTGGTGAGTCTTTGGAACTATTTAGTGAACTCAGCTGTCTAGTAATAGGGCAAAAATGTGAGGCTGTGTCAATAAAATAAATGTTGTAATAAAATAAAGTTAAATATTTTCATAGTCTGTCACGGCCAAAGTATTAATTCAAGTGCTGTCTTAGTGCCACTACCGTGAGTTTAATGGCGAGTATGCAGAGGCGGTGCCAGGGGGCATTTAAGTGCTCTATAGGAACGTCAAGAAGCAACCGTTTAGCAACCTTAGGTTGTGAGAACAACATGCTCAACAGTGTCATGTCAGGGCCGCACACTTGCCTTATGCTGCAGTTGCAGAGGTCGGCAGGAGCACAACAAACTCAGAAAATGCAGCTCAAATGACCACAAACTCCAACAGCGACGGACACTTCAAACGATGCTGTGCACAACAACAACAACAAAAATAAATAAATAAAAGGCAAGAGCTATCACCAGCAAGGAAGGATCACAAGCAGTTTCGCTTTAATGACTACCGGGCCAAAGAAGACGATGTGATCCATCACAGCAGGACCTGGTTGCTTCATCCTCAGGCTTTGGTGGAGCTGGAACCGTCCTCCTCCCCACTGTATCAGACATCCTGCATGTTGTGTGGAAGTATCTGAAATGTTATCGGTTCTGCTGTTCCAACAATACCTTAAATTTAAAATAGTACAGTAGTTTGGGAAACATAATAAAGAAAGGACCGTGCAGACTTCTCAACACATCTAAGACCCACTCCAATGAAAATCGTGCTTTTGGTGTTTTAAACATGATCTTGTATAGTTTCTTCTGATAATAGAGAACAGATATAAAGAAAACGTGCCCAGTGGCCCTGTGGTAGAGTGTCCACCCTGAGACTGGAAGGTTGTGAGTTCAAATCCAGGTCCAGTGATACCACAGACTCTAAAAATGGGACCCAATGCTTCTCTTGTCACCCAAGGTCAAACCAAGTCAAATCAATATTTATTGATATAGCACTTTTCATTCAACTAAAGCACATAGATAAAACAGATATAAAAAAAGCATGACAAAATAAAATACAAATAAATCCTCAATCCCTTTCACACCTCCCACCCCTAAACTGATAGAGAACAGATTGATAAGCATCGTTTCCACTGAGTGGTCTGGTTTGATCCGGAATTTTGAGCATTTCCATTATAAAATTGACCCATTAAAGAGTTCCGACCCGTACCTCCAGAGCGCCCCCATCTTCCATAGAAAATGGAGTCGCTGTTGCCACCCGTTGATTGGCAGAAAGTGATGATGACATTAGAAAGCGCTAATATAGCGCCAAGCTAGCGTTGCTGTTTTCCTCTTTTTGACGGTATTCCTCTTAGCCGCCCACTTTCATCTTTCAAACAACATTAAATTCGTTTACACAATGTACAAAAAATAAAGCAAGAAAAAGACGAGCTGCTGGATGACCTCCACTGTTCTTGCTTTTCTAGTTGTCACACTACAATGACACGCTAGCGGTCTACACCACGCATGCGCCATGAAAAGAAACCGTTGAGTGTTTCTGCAGCTCACTGCTACCCCAGCGGATGCGTCAAATGCCACCTAGGTGTGTGACAACTAATGGAACTTTAACTTCAAAATTAAGATTAAAATTGCTTTTCTGAGTAATTCTTTATTCAAACTGTTGTGAATCAGCAGCAGATGAAAAAAACACTGTTGGAATAAGCTTGTAGTTGTTTTGTACAAACTACAAGCTCCCTGCTCCATTCCATTCTGAAGCAGCCGCTTGTAGACAAGTAGATCCATGTTTGTCTGAGCTGGTATCTGGATCAGAACTGTATGGGCTGAATAGCTCCAATTTTTGTTCGCCACTTTGTTGAAATGCTACTGTTAGCTCTGGATTTTTTCAGGGGCTGTAAGCTAGTAGGAGTCCATGTATACAAAGGAATGATAGGAAATGAGTGTAGGTTTACTCTGTGCCAATATCCCTGGCTACAACTCAAAGATGAGATATTTTGAACTTCTGTGGCTCTGGAGAAACTATGTCTTTGAAAACAACAGTTTAAAAAAAAAAACTATCTTGGCTCAAAACGACATAATCATACTTAAAAGACCATTGGGAGTGCATTTAAAATAGATCTAAAGATGATCAGCGTTTTGGACTTTTGGTTCAAAACGAGGAGGGGGTTCAATTCCCGGAGGAGATCTTCTCTGTATATTTTCAGTTAGACTAAGTATTCACACAAAGAGATAAAAGAGAAGGACAAATAGTATGATAGTGTTGCTTTTTAGGGGTTGTGGGAGGAGCTGTGAGTTTGGCAGTGAGGCCGTACACCTGTGCATGGCTGTTCTGCTATGCATTCCACCTCCATGGTGCTTTGGTCCCTCCCTGTTCCTGGCTGACCACTTGGATCCTAACAATTGTTTTTTGTGCACCAATGGGCCGCTTTGCACACCTTCTACTCATCCAACATGGCACGCATGCTGATTACTGATCGACCAAAACAAATTCATTTTGGTTACAGTTGCAATCAAAGCCAATTCGGTTCAATTTATGTGTGGTCTGAAATTATTTGCTGCAGTTATTGAACTGGGGGAAGCAGCCTCCCAGCTGTATTAAACCCAACAGAGAAACGGGGAGGACTTCTATAACAAAATGGTAATGCATGCAACCACCTACACATAAAACAACCAACTCCTAACAAGAAAGTCTTTCATTTCTGTCTATAAAAGGATGCATGTATTGATTTTCACAGACTTTTGAAGACACCATGCTGCTTGAAATGGGAGTTTTTCTGTTTACAATGTGTCAGAACATGTCTGGGAACAATATAAGAAAAGAGCACGTCTTTGAAACACTAAAACATGTTAAATTATTTCTGAAAACCCACCAAAACAAACAATAAACCTTGAAATAAGTACGAGCTCTTTAACTGTTTCTCAGCTGCTTTGATTTTTTTTCTCTCTCTCTTTTTTCTTTTCTGTCATCACACTGAATTCGTAAAGCGGAGTTTTGCAGTAAACTGACACTTGTGCCTGGTAATAAGGCTCTGAAAACAGGGCGAAAGTTGACAGTAGGAGGTATAATAAGTGGCATAAAAAGGTCCCAGTTGCTTGAGTTATACTATAGGGAGCTCCTTACAGCTTCAGCCAGACATTGATTATTCAGTGACATATTTGGTTTGTAAAGCATAAAGTGAAAATATCAGGGAGTGCCTTCAATGAT
>NC_050516.1:30384722-30433931 GCF_002922805.2 Oryzias melastigma
GGAAATGGTGTTTATAACATGTTCTTGTTGCCTTTTTCTCATAATAGAGAACATGTATAAAGACAATTTAGGTAAAAAATTGTGTTTCTGAGTATTTATTTATTCAATTTAAGGTGAGCAGATGAAAAAAAATTTAGTTTGAAAAATATTGTCGTTTTTTTTTTGTAGTTTTGTATTAGACCAGTAGATCCATGTACGTCTGTGTTTTCCTTGTCTGAGCTGGAATCTGGATCAAAACTGTACGATTATTAAAAATATTGTTCACCATTTTTGCTGCATTGCTAACTAACTAAAATAAAATAAACGTCTAAAATAAAAATGTCTAAAATCAATGTAAGCTTTTTTATATTCTGTGACTGAGATGTTTTTTTAAATTAAAGAGATAACGAGGCATTTATTTGTAGTTTTGGACATAATGATATGTGCCTGATTTCAAATACTGTAACTTAAAAAAAATTAATAGCAAATATTTTTTTCCAGGGTTTCGATGAATTAGTTATTTTTTTTTTTATTTAAAATATTTTAATCTAATTCAGATTTTATGTATAACCAGTTTTTATGTACCTTCAAGGCTATTTTTGCAATGTGTTTTTGACTCCTTACTTTTACAAATTCTAGATAATGTACTTGACATTTTATGGTTGTTCTAAATGTTATTTTAACTCCGGCACAGCACATTCAATACCCTGTTTGTTTTGTTCTTTATTTTATGCTCTTATGTGGGTGTTGTTTGCTGTTATACCTGCAAATGTAAATATGTAGCCACTGGTACTTTGAGTTCAAGATGAACTTCCTCCGGGACAACAAAGTATATTTGACATATATTTACAAGACTAAAAAGGTACATTGGATATCCTAGGCTCTACAGGTTTTTGTCTCACTGTCCATGAGTCTTTATGAGTTTGTTGTGTTGATTTCTCTTTCTTCTTGAGTTAATACTTAAGCAGTTCCACTGCATATTTTTAAAATATATACTACATAGCCCATAGGTTAACTTTACCCCTGAACTAAAAACTGATTTAATATTTATTTCTTATGTAAATAACCAAGGTATAAGTGACGGAATAAAAACACACCATGTTTTAATGCACACTGTGGATGATGATCCTGCTGCTCTTTGCGATCAATTTGCATCAATAAATATTAACTCGTTAATCATAGTTTGTTAATCGCGTGTATTAACACGTTAACGTGTCAACATCCATAGAATATTGTAGTCTTGGATCCTGGTTATAATTTGATGGAAGGGGATTCAGAGGTGAATTACTTATATCCTGCCACTCTGCAGAAATTATGTCCTAGAAAATGACAGGTTTTGATTTTGCCACAATATGACATCATAATTAAGACAATCGGAAATGTTTTAAACAGCTTCTGTTATTCTGTTTAATCGCCTGTTTTGTGACCGTCTCACTTTTGTCGTCATGCTTCAATTGAACCTTTTTTATGTGGTTAATAGCACTGACCCAGTTTGGGATTACGAGCAAGATTACATTAGTGAGAACAATTCCACCGCAAATATAACAAGACGACTGTTTTTTATTGCCTTTCAACCTAATAGACAATTCTCATCACAGCCGGCGAAGATGTTGTCCAATCCTTTGTCCAATTTCTCCCGTGTCCCAGCGGTAAATCTCCCAAGAACGGGCTCTCTTTTTATTGAACCACATAAGTGTTGTCTGTGATCATTAAATGCACTCATTTCTCCAGATAAAACAAAAGCCTGATTAGTGTGTATTCATATCTGTGGTCACCGTCCCCCAGGTGGAGTCAGTCGATGGGAACTGTCACAGGCTGATTTAATTTCCATAGGCTTGTTCGGAGCAACTCTGGGAAAAGCCTGCACCCAGCGCTCTTCATTGCACTCCCATTGCACATTCCCTTCATTTCTACAGACAATCCATCTGCTGTTCTAAACCCTGTTTTGTCAAGAGTTGTTAGCTGCTCGGCCCCAGGGATGAGCACTGCGGGCTATTATTAATCTTGTTTGTTTCGTGTTCCTCTGTCTCTGTGCAATGGAGGGATTGAATGCCCAATAGACTTTCTCTTCCACAGACATAATCAATGATCTAAGTAAGTGCAGATTATCATTGAGACTTGTGAAGGAAAGCCGCCTCTGGGGTCTACAAGTGTCACCTTGTGAATGATTAGATATTTGTACAGAAGCTGTTTCGTTTTAAATTTCCAGCGGAATTAAGGAGAAATAAAACTGCAATGAAAAAGAGAGGCACCTAAAGATAAATGCTGGAAGTCCTCCCACCATTGTGCTACTTGTCAAGATAATTTAACTCGCTGTCGCCGTGTAAATAACAAAGAAAGGAGCCTGGTTGTTTCACGTGTTCGACGCCGCGGATGTACTGGAGGGAATAGTCCTGAGAACAGAATTTGTAGCTATTAATTAAACACCTTCAGAAAGTGTGATTTCCAGCAAAGTAATGCTGACCGGTAGTTAAAGCTCTGAGGCCAACTGTGGGAAGAGTTGTAGGGATCAGATCCCCGATAATCACGACCTTGTCAGAGAAGGACGAGACCAGAGGAGAAGGACTCTGCTGATTCGGATTCCTGCGGCATTAATCCAGCCAAAGGCACTGAAGATTTCTGAGCACTCACAATCAATACGTTTACACCCATGTTTCTCATGTAAGTGATATCTGATCTGGAATCAATCCCACTTTGGTGACTCTGATGCCTTGCTGACCTCATCTTTTTTCCATCACATTAGCATTTAGCCAAATGAGCTGAATCCCTGTGGAGTAAAGCCTCCAAAAAATAAAAAGTATTAAATTCATTAATTAATCTGTGTTGTGCATCTGTTTTCCTCAATCACCACCTACTCTCTTTTTAGCGTAAAATTGAGTTTCTGCAAAGAAAAAAAAACTTGAATTATAACAGCCGTATTAATAATTCATTCAGAGGTTTGGTTTTCAAAGCAAATAAATCACAGCACTATTTACTGAGGCCTGATGGATAAACTATAGATGATGATTTTAAAAGTTACATCAAATTCAAGCACCTAAAAAAAATGAAAAATTCAGACTGTAATTTATAATTTAGTTACACTCCATTTTTCATTAACAACAGACTGAATAAACCCACGAAGCACACCACACTTAAATTCCTCAAAATAAAGCCAGCAAAATCCCTATAATGTTTAATTAATACCTTGTCTCAATGAAAATTGAACGCGAGAACTTTAATAAAAGTAGGATTTATTGCAAGGCTGCAAACTTCATTAGTTTCATTTCAGTGCGTCTTACGAACTGAGACTCTTCATCAACCACCACAAACTAAAAGTGTGACTGATTTTGACCTCATAAAGACTAAACTTAAAAGTATTATCTGCCTGTCTTAATATTTGTGTTGATGCTGTGGCTCGCTTCAGTTAGCATGGCAGTGCTGCTGCCGCTGGGCCTTTGAAAAAAACACATTTTCTGTACACTTTAATGATGCCAACACAATCAATTCAATGACTTTGATGCTTCCTCTCTCCTCTCACCCCAACCGGCAATGGCAGATGGCCTCAGAGGGCTCACCCCGGGTCAACTCTGTCTGATGTGTTTTTGAATTACAGGGGGGAGGTTTGGCTATTTTTCTTTGCTTGGCTCAAATAAACTGTTTGAATATCCATTTTTGTGCCACAGCTACAAACCGGGCTGCATGGTGGTGCAGTGGTTAGCACCTCACAGTGAGAAGGTTCTGGTTTGAATCCAAGCTTAGACCTTTCTGTGTGGAGTTAGCATGTTCTCCCCATGCATTTGTGGGTTTCCCAGCTTCCTCCCACTGTCCAAACCCATGATTCTTTGGTTAATTGGTTATTCTAAAGCAGGGGTGCCCAAACTTTTCCAGTCAAGGGGAAAAAATTTAAAGGAAATCCCAGTCAGTATTTTGCACCTGACCAAAATGGGACATATCCTGTACAAGGGGACCAACAGATCCCGGACGAGCCCCCATGTTACCTCCGCTATGGGTAAACCCGGCTCAGGTCTAAGGGGGAAAAAATGCTAAAGGGGGCAATAACGAAAACTGGACACCAATAAGAATAAAAAGAACACTTTAGTGAGTAGAACACATAGTGTGCTGGTTAAAACAGACAAATCAAAAGGGAGTTGGGACCTTGGTCAAAAATAAAATAAGTCAGAGAGACTGCTGATCCAGCCATCAGGAGCTACCTGCCAAGGGCGGCCGTAGGAAAAACTACCTAAAGAAAACAAATAAACAAAGCCTGCAAACTAAGACTACCAAACTAAAATAACAAAACCCAGCAGTGTAAGACTGCTGAGGACAAAAAAGGGAAAAGGAGAACAAAACATACCAACATAACTCAAAGTAAAACCCAAAAACTACACAGCCTGTCGCTCTGCTCCCTGCCTGCCTTGGTGAGGCCTTCTCTTTTCTCCACACCTGCCAGGTGAGCAGAAGGCCTGGATAGACAAAGTTGCAGCAGGGCATAACACATGTCATGAAATAAAAGGAGAAAATAAGAAATATAGTTTAATTTTATTTATTTTGATTCTCTATTCCTTTAAGTAACAGACATTAATAAGAATAAAAGTAACATTTGTCTTTGAAACCTTTAACAGCAAGGCCTCACTGGACATTTGTAATTAAAATATAAGAGCAAGCTAAAACAAACTTTCTTCAAGTGAAAATAGCATGGATCCTAATGAGAGACGTGAAACTGGTCTTCTGACTTTATCCGTTTGCCATTGTCGCTCCATCTTGGCTAGATGAAAAAGGCCGCCAAAAAGGATTTGAAGTGACCGTGAAGGCTCTTGGGAATTTCTAACACCAAAAAAAGCCCAGGGCTGACTCACTTGTGGGCTGTTTCACCCATAGCCGTAGGCAAAGAAAGTGCTAACATCGCCACCCAAAAGCCAAAAGTAAATTAGAGTTGTATAGTTTTGGAACACCATAGAGAGTCAATGGGAAATGTGTAAGGGGTTTTAACTGAACGCTCCTCAGCTTCTGCAGCCACAACTTGGCAGACCAAGAGATAACCTTTGGCCGGCCAAATTTGGGCACACGTGTCAAAGTCAAGGCCCGGGGGCCGGATCCGGCCTTCCGGTTAATTCTGTCCGGCCCTCCAGATCATTTTATTTTATTGTTATTAATGGTCTGATGTTATCTTGTGCTTATTTCTAACTTGTATAATTTTGACAAAATCTATTTTTATGCAGCATAAAATACTGAAAGCTATTTAAGGATTAAGCTGATTTATTCTGGAATAATATTCCTGCCTGTGTTTATTCATAATTATGTTAAAAAGTTACGTTTTTAAATTTTCAAAAATGTAGTCTTAGTGTGTTCAATAAATGTTTATTCTGTTCAGCCCGCGACCGAAGGTGTGTTTTGCATTGAGTTTAGGATTGAGTTGCTTCCAAGTGTGCATGAGGGAGTGATTGTGTGGCCCTGTGGAAGGCTGGAGACCCATCAAGGGTGTGCCCAACAGTAACAGGGACAAGTTTTGGTGACCCCGTGACCCCAAAGGGGACATAGAGGGTTTAGAAGATGGATGACTCCAAAACTCCAAAAACTTTTAGTATTACAAAACTTTTAGTAGTAAAAAAAAAAAAGAAAAAGCACAGTATAAAAAAGTGGCTAGATTCTTGAACTGTCAACAGCAAAAATCATGATGATCCTTTGCATTTCTAAAAAGAGGAAACAAACTACAATAGCTCAAAATATGTCCTTTAAAAAAACCAAACAAGTCAAAACCATTTCAATAAAAGACGATGAGCTGCTTGACTAAACAGTTTACTTACTGACAATCTTTCTCTATGTCTATATCTATCCCTGTTATCTTTATGTAACTAAGGATGTTCTGATTATGATGTGTTCTTAGATTGATTCTAGTGAGACAGAAAAAAAAAGTTTTTTTCCATCAAATTTCTGAGCCATCGAAAATCAATAATAAAAAAACAAAAAAACTAATTGAGAATGAAAATTCAAATGTTTAAAAAAATCAGAATTGTTGGAACAGAAACAACTTGACCCCAAATGCCCCATCTTGGTTTATTTGTATTTAATTGCTTTAATTACACAATGCAGTGGAATGTTTTAAGATATTTTTTTACTTCTACATTATATACTTTAGCATGTTTTCCAAAAATTTAAAAAATGTTTACTCTCTTGTAGAATAATCCAGTAATAATAATACAATTATGTAGAATTGGGTGACTTATTGGTCTTTTGTGAATCTTTTGTAAGAATAACATTTATCGCAATTGCATCAAACAGGAAGTGAGAAACTAAGAAAATATCCCACAGTTCCATTGTTACGTTTTGTTGTCATATAACAAAAGGCATTTACAACTCATCGTAAGATCCTTGTTTTATTTCAAAGCTTTGCATGGATGAAAGGACATGTTAGCAAAAGAAAAATACCAAATAATTGTTCAATCTGCAAAACAATAATAGCCAACAATAATGTTGTATTTTAAAGTGATAAATTGTGTTTTTTGTGCATGAAAAAGTTCTAAGAAAATGCAAAGTTTGTTTTTTTAAAATGGTTTAATTATTAAATTTTTAGTTTGTTCAGACAACTGTGAAGTATTGAAGTAGAATATGATATTAAAATGCATTTTCTGCTTTTTTTTGGGTTGGAGCCTCTTCAAGTGACATTGTTTTATCCAGTGTTGGGGGTAATGAATTAGAAAGCAACAAATACTATTGTCAGTAACTGAGTAACTTAACAAATTACTGGTAATTTAATTACAATTCATTACTTCATTACTCGCATTTTGGTGCAGTAAAACCAAATACTTATAAAACAAATTAAATTGTGTAAACAGTTTGCTCTGACATTGACTCTTGGTTAAACAAACCAAAACAGATACTAATAAGCCATCTAAAGCCATGGAAATATGCCTTTAGATGAGTACGTAGAGACATCTGGCAACTAGAGACATTTAAATTATTTGCAATTTGTTGATAACAAAGACAAAAACGTTTAAGTTGCGTGCAAATGTGTCCTGGAGATGAACCGATTTCCACTGCCGTAGTGTCAATGAGCAACCTCTATATATACACTACTATACAAGGTTCATTTTCTCATGTTTTTGTGGTAAAATGAATGAGGTGTTTCTGTAAAAAACCTAATTGCAACTGTGTAGCCTCTATGATTTTATTTTGTTGAAATTAGAAGAGACTCTTGTTTTGCTAGCTTTATTCCTATGAGAATTTATATACCAGTAAAGTAACTCGTAGTGAATTGGGGAATAAATAAAGTATTTTAATTTTCATGTTTATAGTCTTACACTTGAAAAAATATAAAGAAGTTGTGAGGACATATTTATAAAACATGTTTAGTGTGATTGCAAAAGTCAGGCCAATATTTGATGGTTATTATAAATGTACCTTATATCTATCTACAAGTACAGAAAATGCCAATTGAAATTTATTTTCTATCTGATGCCTCAAGTATAATTTATTCATTTACAGAAAAGAAGGTCTTGTCCTTCTTTCCTCCGTCGTACTTTAACACACGCCGCGTCGCTGTCACCATATGTTGGTGTCCTTCATGGGATCACCTGAATGTGGCGTTTAAGCAGGTGAGAGTAGAAGTTTGAGTGATAGAAGCAAACTGAGCTTCAACCCTAGGAAATGTGCAGCTGTGCAGGTCAAACGGCATCTAGAGAAAACGAAACCACAAAAGACATGAATGAGACGATGAGTGAGAGACCTGTGGAGAGACAGTCCTGAAAGACCCACTCCAATGAAAACGGTGTTTCAACATGTTCTTGTAGCATTTTTTTTCTTATGGTGGAGGACAAAAAAAAAGAAAACCAGAAAAGTTGCAATTATCTGCAATGACGTCAGTGTGAATGTTATTTTGCTAAAATTTTTTTAAATGTTGGAGATTTTGCAAAAATATGAAAGAGTCCAGAAGTTGACCTAAATTTCTGAAAGAAAATTGTGGTAAAAATTGCATAAAATTCCCTAATACATGAAAATTTTACAAAAAAATATTTAGTGTGTTGCTTAAATATGAGCTAAACTCCAAAATATCCCCCCAAAAAACCTCAGTAGATACCAAGTTAGCCAAAAAAGCTAGTACATCGCTTATATAATAGCTAAACTCCAAAATAGCCTAAAATTCCTTCGTAAACTAAATTAGTCAAAAAAGTTAGCATGTTTCTAAAATATTAGCTAAACTTGAAATTAGCATAAAAAACCCCAGCAGATGCTGAGGAAGTTATAAATAGGTTTAAAATTGGTATAAAATATTAGCTGAACTCCAAATTTTATAAAATGTCTTTAAAAGGGGAAAACATATCACATGAATGTATTTAATGGCTTGTTGCTAATCTATAGAAAATGTTAAAATTTGAAGACTTTCATTCATTTTCTATGGGGCATATTTTGCTCAATATTTCAAAAACTATAAAGTTTATAAATACCAAAAATACAAGCAGTAATGTCCTAAAGAAGCGGAACGTTTTGATAACAAGATTGCTGAAATCACTGAAAATGTGATTGAGTTTTTACGTTCTGAAAAAAGTACAGAAAGGAACAGGAGGATCACTATAGTGTGAATGTTTACTAAGCATGTTGTGTATTTTTAATAAACCCGTTTTGGACGAATTAAAAGTGAATTGAGATTCTAAAACTCCAGAGTAAGTAAGGCAAAAAAAAAACAATAGATAATCAAGGTTGCTTAAAAATATAGATCTGTATATCCAGTATAGATTAGTTCACCTCAATTCATCTTTGCTGAATGTCTAGAATCTATAAATTATGCTGAGCAAATGACTTGTTGTCCAGAAAGGCAGAGTCTAGTGGTAGAAATACTTGTATGCAGTCTGCAAAGTAGAGGTCAGCTAGATTCCCAGGTAAAGTGTTTTTGTTGTGTCAGCTGGCAGCTTAAATATAATAAGGATACAAAAGAGGTCTTGCTGACCTCAAACACACCTCAGCCTGGCTTTGCTTCAGTTTTTTATTCATCTGGAGTTCAACTTTCGGTCCCACCGGGACGAGCACAGTCCTCTGGTTGGGTGAGTGTGTGGAATATTAGTTAAACTGGAAGTTTTCACTTGAGCTGCTCAGTGCAATTCAGCAACAACCCAACAAAGATGCTGAGGTGTTTAACAGAAGCTGTTTCCATTGACTATGAAACAGCACAATTGGATTTGTGATAATAAATTTGCCCGGAAACACCACGATAAGTGGGTGGAACCCTCACAGCGTGAGAGGCGGAGCCTCTGAGATTGAGTCTTTTTACTTCCTGGTATGAAAAGAGTTCACAAAAATAACTCATATTTAATAAATAATGTGTTTTTTAGATAATGATTACTGAAAAGTTTACAATCACTATCGTATTAATTTTCTTTACTGATTAATATAAATGATTTGTCGTGGATGCTTTGAAACTTGATTACATTAATGATATTAATGATCCTTAATCGCCTGAATGTATTAATAGTTGATATTAAGTCCTGAACTGAATATTGATAAGTTATGTAGAGAAAATAATATGGTCGAGTCAAGGTGGGATTATATAAGTTCGCTTCCTTCCACTCCCTTTCAAGCGATCTACTTGTGATTCATGTTATGTCATGTATTATGACCTGATTACTTGAAATAAACCATTTAATTCATCCATTCATTCATAAATGATCATTTACATGGATTAGGTTACTTTCAAAAATTTTTGAAAATCATTGTATGGCCCCTTTAAGACCAATTTTCTTACCTCGTTGGCTGATTTTTGCAAGAGAATCTGGCTACAGAGATAAAATATGGCGTCCGAAAACTAATAGCCGAAAGTCCCTCCCCCTGCCGGAAATATCGTTTTAAGATTTCAAACTTTTTCGCTCTTTTATTGACATTTTTTTTCTCTGTGACACTCTTTGTCACAGAGAGAAAAATGGCATTTCGTGGCTCTGATCAGCTGTTTCACGGAGAAAAATACAGTTACAGTTTATTCTCTTTCAAAAGCGTAAAAGCTGATAGTTCTAAAAAGGTTTTAAAATTTCATTTTTAAAGAGTTTTCTAAAGTGTAGGAAATTTCTGCTTAAGCAACCGGCGAAAGTTACGATTTCCGCTTCCGGCTGTAGATTAATTCAAAAATAATCTGCCACTGAGTTAGAATTTTTAACGTATGTCTTCTGTTTTTGCTGTGTGGAATCACCTTGAAAAAAAATACATTTCTGAAAGTGAATTTTTCATAAAATCCTTTTTGTTTATTTCTTAATTTTAAGGATTTTCTTACATGGTTGTATCGACTGGACTTTCCGTCTAGGAACTGAAACCAAACTGTAAAACATCTTAGTTCTCTGCACTTCCACACATCAAATTCTCAGCTCTGAAGGGGCCACACAGCAGCTGGTGCACCGTCAGCACATATAGGGTGCTCATTAGATTGTTTATAACCTATGTGGTCCAAAGTGTTCAGCTGGGGTCAGCTGCTGGCCAGGCGTACTCATTTTCTCATTTGGAAACTCTGCTGTGACTCTGCTACAAAAATGGCTCAGCTCCACAGACGGAAACTTTAGTTCCTAAAATCTGTCTTTGCAGTCGGTTCCAGCGCCGCACCTCTGTGTGAAAATGAAAACAAACTCCGAGGGTTTATCATGAAAAAAAAATGTCAACAATTATGTTGCCATATTAGAAAATGAAATTTCATGAATCTCATGAATTCATGAGGAGTTTGCAGAAAATGATGCACCTTTCACTGGTCGCTTGTCCCGCTGTTTTTCACTGAGTTTTTAGCTTATTGAGATGAAGATGGATTGACATTTTCAAAGCTGTGTCAAGGTCCTGCAACAACATCGAAGTCGGTCGGAGGTCAGCGCTATGGTGCGGTTCTCAATCTGAGGTTGCATTCCTTAAATTTGAAAAGTAAAGATGACATGAATTCATTTTTAAAAAAGTTCTCAGTTGTATAAACTGCTAAATTAAATAATTTTTCTATTTTAAAATCGCTAGATGAGATCATCCACTACTTTTATGAAGAAATGTTGTTTATCTGCTAACAGTTCTCTGATTCTTGCAAACACATTTAGCTAAAATGTCTGCTCCTCTTGGATCTTTTTAGCATAAAAATGTTAACTTTATTCTGGATGTGGTTAAGCTCTCTTATGGTTATGTTGATGGCTTTGATTTAGGAAGAATTTAGTGGAACTTTAGACATGTTTGTTCATTTTTTATACTGTTTTTTAAGCTAGTTTGCTAGCTTATGGAATTAAAGCTCCTGCTTTGCTGTGAAAGTCTAACTGCTTTGTCACAACTGCACTTCTGGGTGGATACAGTCTGTCTGCGGCCACACAGGTGACCTGCAGAAAATATCAGAGTCACGGATCACTCGGTGAGCGTGTAGGACTAAAATGTTCACATGCGTTTGTCCTACAGTCATGCTGTGGGAATCAGGTCATAGCAAACACTATTTAAGGGTAAGTAAGGGGGAAGTAGGTGAGACGCAGGCACATCTATCTGTTAGCACATCTGTTATGCTATGTTCACACTGAATGCTTGGTGTCCAGTTGGCAGCAGCATGTTTTGGGCATCGCGGCATGTCAAGAATATATCTATACTTTGGCAAAGAAGAAGTGTCTCGTCAACTAATCAGAGACTTAACATGAGTGAGTGATGATAACGCAATCAGTGGGTGGAGTCCTAAATCAACATAGAGGAAAATCTGATGACTCTAGTCTTGAATTTGATGATATGTTTCTTATTTCTATTGAGACAACAATAAAAAAAAAGTTTTTCTTATTTTATTATTTTTTTTTGCCTCCTTGGACTAATGTGGGACAGCAAGTCTTCAAACTGGGTCACAAAGAGATGGAAGTACCGCTGAAAGCATCTGTCATTCAGACACAGTAGATGGTGAACCTCACCCGGTTCTGACTGATCTCATGAACCCAGACATGGAGACGATGTTTTTCTAGACCTCTTCAAACGAAAAATATCTGGTCTTGCAACATCATCTGTGTCTTCTATGCATTAAGAATGAGACAATTACTACTTCCATGTAGTGATGAGGTTAGAAACTTGACAGAAGCTCCTCTCACTCATCTGGAGAGTCTAGTTCAGTGACAGTAACAGTTCTCGTTTTCTACTGATCAAAACCTACAGGGTGACGCATAGTCTTACCTAAATTTGGATTTGCATTTATGAACTACTTTTTTAAAAATAATAAATATGAATTGTGTCAATTTTTTGGCACAAACACAAGCTGGAGGTCAACAGGGATGTAAAGTCCTACATAGTTTATCATCTATGAGCACCTCAGCCATCAATTTATACATTTGACTAATCTAAATTAAATAATTCTTACTTTAAAAATTGAATATTTTATTTTATTATTATTTGTTCTTTTTCCCCTCTTTGTCCACAGTAGTCTTGCACTGCTGGCTTTTGTTATTTTAGTTTGGGGTTGGACTTTTGTAGTCTTAGTTCGCGGGCTTTGTTTATTTGTTTTCTTTAGATAGTTTTGGTTAGGCAGCCATTATCAGCAGACGGTCGACAAGACTGGGTCAGCAGTCTCCATGGCTTATTTTGTTTGGCCAAGGAGAGATAAAAGAGCCACATGTGGATCTGAAGCTACAGGTTACAGACCTCTGGTCTAGTTTATGAACACATTTTTGGGAAAGCGTCCAACAGCAAATTTGACGCAGGAATCGCGTTTGTGTGATAGCAGCACAAGACCCTTGACTGTTATAAACTACAAAACAAGACTGTAGTTTGTGTATCGTACTTTTTAAGCACTTATGTTTGCACATGGTCAGCAAGGAGCCATTTCGTGCAGCATATTAATGACCGGAGTGCAGCAAAAAGGCATCAAATGACTGCATCTTCTGTATGACATAAGTGCATGTAACTTTCATTATCATTACAAATACTCTACCATACTTTTACCACTTGCACAACAATTGTACATATCATTTTCATGACATTCTTTAAGTACAAGCTTCTAGGGAATGGCAAGACTCACAGACTCCCTTATATGATGGAGTTTTGTCTCTCTACAGCCCTCCAGGGATGAACCCCCTGTATGGGTGCTTAAGACTAAAGCGTTACCACGAAACACTGAAAATCTCATAGGTGATAGCTAAAAAAGACCCGCGCTGACATGACCCAACACCTCGACCGTTGACGCGGTCAACGTGAAGGAGTCGTTTCTGATGCAGATAAAAGCTGCTTTTCCTATTGCTGATATAATTTTTAAAAAGTCTTTTTGTCTATGTAAAATCTGTTACTTTACGTTAATTACGTAAACAGTTGAAGAGTCACGATAGCTGAAAAAATAGCCAAAGCTCCGGCTTAAAGGAGTTAAACAAACCATGTAACTCAACCACTGAACCCTTTTCAGAAATCCCATTTCATTCAAGTAAACAGTTTGCATTTACAAGGACAGTGTTGCACAAACAGGTGAAATTAAAATTCAATAACAGGCTCGCGTGACTGCTCAGTTCCTGCTGGGCTCAATATGATGTGTAGGAGGAGAAAAAAAAAAAAAAAACGAGAAACGTCTAGTTTAAAACTCCTTTTTCTATCTGTTATATCATCACCGCTCTTTGTCAGACTGTTTGGATTCGAAAGTGAAGTTCTTTTGACATTCTCTTTTATTTGTCCAAAAAATCTCCTGTGGATCTAAAGATGAATACTTCATTAAAACAGTTTTGTGCCTCATCCGTATTGTTCGCAGAAGGTTTTGGCTATATGCACGAGAGAGTGATTAAAACTGGGATTTGAACAAAAGACTGCCACCTCTGTGCTGTGAATTTTAACTGCGTACTTCAGATAAAGAAAGTGATATGATTGAAATCTTGAATATAATTTAATTTCCCCGGCATCTGCTGCTCTGTATTGTGAGAGTAGTAAAGTGGTTAGTAATAAAACCATTTTTACCGCAGATTTCTGCTGTTTGGACTCTCTTGACCTGTTTGCTTACCTTCTTCTTATCACCTTATCAACCCCTGCTGCAGATCTACCCTGACTTTACACCCCTGCTTCACCAAATTTTGTTATCAACCTCTGTGGAAACTATTTGTTCTTAGGTCAGTAATTATTGTTGGGTTTTACACCTCATGCATTACCTCATGGGTGAATTCCTTGCACAGATTTAGCCCTCCGAGCCTCTAGCCTGCCGGATTATTCTGCAACAGCTTCAGTCATTACCTAACCAATCAGGGGTTCACTCACCTCTCCTCAGCATTCCTCACCATTCAGCGCTTTTTTTTCTTTTCCCCGAGTCTTCAAGCTACGTTGGAATACATTCCACTTAATCAGTTTTAACAGCGTGCACACACCTTAGATATTTTTTTTCGTAGCCTTTGCAGATGTGAAATTAAAAAGTGTGATTAAATATCCCCCCACCAAGCAATGGGAAATGTAGAAGATTGTGCCTGTTTCAGAAGCTTAATATTTCTGTTTGTGTGTTTCAGTCGACCTCACTTAGCGCATCAACTCTGTCCTCCAGATATTATCCAAGCTTTACATTTTTGTATCAAAGAGCTCACATGGGGTGCAGGGATGGGAATGTTTTCTTCAGTTTTTCTCAAGCGGAGTTCGGGCTCTGTGTCTTGATACACACAGCAGGTGACGAGCCACAACTGTACCTGCGCACACAACCCGAGGCAAGGTTTTAATGAGCATTTATAAAACAAAGCGAGCATTGCATATCAAATGAGTGGATAATGAAATCAATTAATTCCCTAAAAGTGTTTGACAGGTACAGATCACAACAAAAGCACACAGCGTTTGCACTAAAGTTAATATTAACATCGTAATCAGCATTCTGTGTACAACAAATATTAATCATGGGTGCGGCGCGCCATACCGCAATCTCACGGCTGTGAGGTTCTTTATTAAGAGTTGTTTCACTGCTCTGTACATGTGAGACAAAAATAAACACCCCGCGGTCTCGACTCCTTACAGAAATAGTTAATAATGAGCTGCTCTGCGAGAAATACGGAAATATTCAAATGTACACTGCAGATGTCAGAAAATGAAAAAGTATGTTAGCATCAAAGAAATGCCATGTGGATAAACAAGGTTAGTTATATTTTCTAAAATCTGTCTGGGAATGCAGTTTCTGTTTTGCATTTTTGTATTTTTAAGTTAAAGTTCCACTATGACAATTTTATTTTTAATTTAAAAAAAAAAGAAAAACATTCCCAGTAGTGTTTTAATTATGATTATAAAGTTTTATAACCAAAATTCCACAATCTAAATGTCTTCTCACGTTGATCTGAAGCCTCTGTTTCCAAAATCTCCTCTGAGGGGGCGTGGCTTTGGTAGGTGAGCCGAGTAGCCCCGCCCATGATCCCTCCCTGTCTGATTATCATAGCTCTGTGTCTCGCTTGCATAAATCTTCACCGCTGCTACATAAAAACGTCAAACAATATGGGTAATGTCCAGCCGTATGGTTCTGATCCTGATGTCAGCTGGGATGAGGAAGTGAAGATCTTCATGGATAGAACTTCCTCCAAAATCCTGATTCTTTCTCCTTCCATTTCACCACAGACTCTTTTAGCAAGGGGTGTAACGGATCACAGATAATCCGTGGTCCGTACGGATGAGAAGCAACAGTTTGGGACACGTGTGTACCGCGGACAAACTCCAACCCCCACTCTCAGCGCACACACCTTGCGCTGGCATAATTTAAATCAATTGTCCGTTCACATCAATAGAATTTGAATAAACTTTTCTTGACTTCATAATGAAGGACGCGGATCAACGTTGCTTCTCCGCAGGCAGAGGGGAGGGGCGGGGCTCCTTACCCAGCCTGCAGAGCGGCCGCGAGCACATAGGTTCAAGCTGTGTCTATATTTTTCTAAAGTAGATGCAGACAGCGCGCGCAGTTTCTAATTTAACAAACACATGGCTTATAAGGGCGGTAACGGCTGTAATCTGTCCAAACACTGCGCTAAAATACATGAAATTCTAGCGGAGAGGCGCTGACTGTACAAATGAGACGTCTAGCGGTGTTATTGATCCAACAGGTAAGTGTGCTCGCGGTACACACGTGGAGCACGTGACCGAAGTGTTTATTATCTAAAGAAAAGTAAAGGAAATATAATTAAAATGAGGTGAAATGAATATGGACACTGGCACTGTAAAATAATGAACAATAAACAATGATTAACAGCCTGAACATTAATATTATGCCTAAAAAATAACAAATAATCTGACATCATGTGTAAAATGAATAAAAATGCAGCATTATACATTTTTTCTTTCCAGAGTTTTTGTTCTTCATTATTTCAAACAGTTTGATTGACAGCAATTCAAAAGGAGAAATACTTGGAAATGCAAAATGATTTCTTATTACATTTGTTCTTTTTCATAAGAAAAATGCCACATATACATGTTAAAACTAAGAAACATGATTTTTATCAGAGGGGGACTTTAAACTCCAGTTATCTTTTACAGATGAGAGTGTTAATATTTCATCTGATGTAGTTCAGTGAATACGTCTTATTCAAAAAGAAAAAAAAAGATTGGGAGGAATTCAATGAAAGGGAAAGTCTTAAACAGCTAAAGGCAAAATGTATTTGAAAGTCTAAACGTGCAAACCGTATGCATATGAAACATTTGTTGAGGCGCACACGCAGCACGGCTCACCAGCAACAATAGGACCTCTTTTGTCTGTTCAAATTTAAAATTTTTGTTACTTCTATTTAACTGTGTTAGAGTAAGAGGCCGCACTCTTTCCAGATTGTGTTACTTTATTTACAGTGGAACAAGACAACAGCCCTCAAGGACCACGGGGGCATACGGTAGCCAATTATCCAGTGTGCTGTCAGCAGAGCTCTGTGCAGCAGTGTTATCCAGTGTGGATAAATGTGGAAAGATATTCCCTCTGAGGGAACTGTTTACAGAGTAGCCTGTCTAAGTTGTTCTGCCAGTGGGTCAGTGGGTCAGTCTGTCGATCCTCAATCAAAGTCTCGCCACAGATTAAGGAGATATTTTATTTTGGTTGCAGAGACACCTTTCCAATGGTGGTTTTTGGTGTTAGAGGTATTTACAAATCAGATGATTTTCTGTTCTGCTCTGACAATGAGCCTCTAAGAAGATAGTAATTAGGGAAGGCAAACTCATACAGAAATGATTTCTCTGCAAGTGTGCATGCCGATTTTCTTTAGAATCCCTGAAAAAAACTTTAATGTATGCATGCTAAAAATACATGTGAATTAGTAAAGCTTAAGCATAAAGGTTGCACACTGGGGAAAAACTTGAGTCAAAGGAACTTCTACAAAAATAAAACGTTCTAATCAACACTTTAAATGCACTCTGGTTAATTAATACAAAAGCCGGAGTGCAGGGTTTCAACGGTGGCTGATAAGTTTCTAAATTTGGACAGGGCCATGCTAGCTGTTTCCCCATGTTTCTAGTCTTTGTGCTAATGAGAACGGTGCCAATCTTCTCAGCTCTAAGCAAGAAAGCACAGAGTCATCTATTCCCAGTGCCACTGACATCTTATTATATTATCACCTTTCACAATATAAATTAATTATTATTCAGCTGATTGGGAGTAGCAGTTTGGTCACAGTGTAGACAGACACAGAGGTTCACGGGGCATAAGGTCATTTGTGGCTTTTTTTTTAAATTACAGGTTATAAACAGAACGTTTTATGGCATTGTTGTATAACCCAGTCAGAAAAGAAAGTACATTTTTCAATTTCAACAGAATAAATAAGGGCTATAAATGCTTTTTATTTAATGCTCCAGCTTTTGTTTCTTTGTTGAGATTTTTTTGACTAACTCTTCAGGTGTTTATGCAATTAACATCTTTCAAGCAGATTCTGAAAGTCCTGATTATCTTATAATCCACTATAAAAGCATTTCTAACTGTGATTATGTCATTTTTACCCGAAATAAAAAACGAAACATGTTGTTTTTAAGGACAGTTTCTGCAGAGCGGCAGGAATTATTTTGAAATTCACCTCTGAACTGTGGGCGGGACTATTGGTATGGAATAAGCCCGCCCCCTTTCCCTCTTTCCCAAATCTTATCTCACTCAGTTAAGGGTGTGTGAAAGAGGTTAAGGGTCAAAGGTTTTGGGTGGAGGCTCTATTCTCAAATTGCTGTGCTTGTTTTCATATCATCTGTTTTTGTTTTAGTGTTCATGTTGCATATTATATATGAGAAGTCCTATATAAATAAAGATAGATCATCCGTCTTCATGCTCCGCCCTTCTAGCTTACAACGCTACCCTAACATTAGCAGTGCAACAGAAATGTCGTCATATAGTTTTGATCCACATTCCAGCTCATACCAGGAAAGCAAAGACGTTCATGGATCTATTTGTCTACAAGAGGCTGAATCAGAGTGGAGCAGGAGCTACACCTACAAGCTTTTTTCAACTGCATTTTTTTTCATCAACTCCTGATTCACAAGGATTTTAATAAAAACATGCACAGAAATGCAGTTTTTAAGCTTAATTTTCTTTAAATATTCTCCATCTTTAGAAACTATCGATAGTACTGATCTCAAGTTGGCATTGTGTCGATACTGACAGAGAGCGTAAGCAAAATTAGCACTTCCTGCTGCTCTGCAGAAACTATGTCTTAAAAAAGGATACAGGCTTTTTGAGCTTGGCAAAAAAAAAGAACTGCATAATCATAAATAAAAGACCATTGAGAGCGTGTTAACAATAGAAAAGATATATTTGGAGTGGGACTTTAAAGGGATAAATGTATATATTGCAACAACTTTGGCATATAAAAGTTAAAAAGTATACTGAAATTTGCTGATTAATAAAAATAAAAAGAAACTAACGATTTTTCATGTTGTCTGCAAAGCTTAGTGAGGACTGTTGTCCTACAAACCAGCTCAGATCCACACATTGTAGCATTATATCACAGTAAATGTCTGAGAGGTCCAGTCTGCTCTCTGTCCAACGGGAAAAGATTTAATAAGGGCGCTGACCACATGTCTTTTAGAACACAACCTTTTGTTATCGATGGAAAATGATCAGATTGCTCGTAAGTGAATTGAGTTCAGTAGCTGAACTTGGCTGTTAGAGAAGTGAATGGATGGCAATTGTCTTGGCTCTGCTAGCCTGTATTTACCATCACGTCATTTGGGAACTTTATAAATGATCATACCTACTATAGCAAAGAACGTATCACTTAATAACCTCTTGTTAACCACTCTGGTGCTGTATAGTTGGCGTTCTGGAGGTCTGTCCTATATGGTGAAGTGTTCACGAGGTGCAGTTCCAATAATAGAACAGAAGAGTGGTACTTAGCAGAAACTAAAACGATTGCTTTCATCAGCATTTGCTATAAAACACAGAACATGTAAAGATAAAGTTATGATGTGGTCACAGTATTGTTCTAAACCAGAGATCACTAACTGGTGGACCGTAGTCCGGACCCAGATATTGGGTCAAACGAACTTGACGAAAAATTATTACAATAGGTGTCTCTAATTTAAATGGTGCAGCTTTTGTTGTCATTGCAACACATACTCACTATCAAGTCATCACATATGGACACATACATGTTTGGAGAGTTCTCCACTTCAGAGGAACATAAATCTACTGTTTACAGACACAACCAGGAGTCTTCCTCCAAACATGGAGTTATGGAGACGGTTGTTTCCATGTACCAAACCGCTCTTTATAGTATGAGGCGACAGATTCTTGAATGTTTCACATAATCTCTTAATGATGAAGTTACAGACACGATGGATTTGTGTTTATTATTATACTTAGAAAATACCAGTTTTTGACATTTGTGTCATTTTGTTTTTGCTTTATCTGCTAATTACATTTCAAATAAAGTAATAAAGTCGACGTTTAAAGCAGCTGCAAACATTTTACGGAGAGTAAAGATCCAATCAAATGAAGTTGCCGACCTGCTGAAGATGTTTCTGAACTGAGGAAACTTGTGAAAAAGACATTTAGGAATTTTACCCACAGAAAGGTAGAATTAGGCAGGAATTTGGTCAAAAACTTTAGCAGAGGCAAAGTTCCTCTGTGTGGAGTTTTGAAATGCAACCTGGATAGACTGAAAACTTTAAACATTTGTTCAGATGTACATTCTTTTTGGGAGGCGTTTAATTTGTGGAAGAACCTAATGAGTGCCAGAGGATCCTCTTTCATGTAGTTTTTCTGGTAGTGTTTCTGGCACTAAATACTGTCAAATAGTTTTAAATTGTTCTGAATTAATCTGAAGAGAGAGTTAGTTTGTAATTACATGGAGATGTGCCAAAGGTCCTCGAATACTTCAAAAAATATCACTGAATATTTTTTTTAAACTTTTAAGAAATCTTTCCTAACTCGATCTGTTTCAATTTTAGTTGAAGACTTCTGCTCTAAATGATCATTGCTGTAGTTCAGCTTAATGCATCTGACTTATCATTTCTTTCAACATGTCTTTTCTCAGTGTCCAGCATGTCCAACACTGACAGCACAAAAGAGTTACTGTGTCTAAAGCTACATTCATTCCAGACTCCGAAACGCACAATCAAGCGACCACTTTCAATGAAGTCTATAAACACACATATATGCACGTTTACGGTTTCAGTGTTCAAAAAACTATGGCAATCACGTGTCACTATGCAAGTTCTTATGACCATTTTGTGGTTTTGCACACGAAAATTGTGGCAATTGAGCGCATATAAAGTATTAACCTTTTCAACTTTGAGCCTGGAGCAAGATCTGCACCATTTGGACATCTCAGGCCAAGCTTCTTTCAACAGTGAGTACTTGTACTAGTACCAGGTAGTGAAAGAACTGTTTAAACACCATATGTTAAAGACATGTTCAGCGTGTTCTTGAACACGTTCCCCGTGTGTACGTAGATTGATAGGACTGCAGCTGTAGGAAAAGGAGGCTGTTCTTACAGTGAAACCTTGTTTATGGGATTCTTTTTATTTATCTTATTTATTTATCTTTTTGCACTTGAAAGGAGTTCCAGCTGCTGCTTACTTGACTCATCTAGATTGATAAACTCTGATGAGGATTCTGAACAGCCTGAAGGGAGTCAGGCGAATAAACTGACGTTGACTCCGCCCACCTCAACAGCATTTAAGAAACAGTTATTTGGATATGACCCAATGTATGTTTTGACCTGGTTTTTGTTCATTTTGGGACTAAAGCTGAACTTATCAACATACGACTTAAATTAAACTATCTCTCTTCCAAAACCAGAATCTATTGGCTGTTTGTGGAACTGCAGCATTCGGTACTTCCAAGGCAGAACATGGGAAGTTGGGCAGCATTGTCTTTAACCATCTCTGATCAGAGAAATGTCTCAAACTGGCTGGATGGCTCAGATGATCATACACTGATATTAGTTTATGATCCCTCCACCATGCTCCACACTACAATAATGTCCAGTCTTATGTAATGGGCCATACACACCACCTAATTCTGAGTTCGGTGCATGGAAGCTCAATCATTCCTGGTTGGGACAGTAGACTGTTGTTTACATGGAAATAGTGGAATACTTGGAGTTTACAGGAAGTCTTTTGGAGCTACCAAGAGTCACTATAAATGATGTTAGGCACATTGTTCGTGTTTAAGGAAAAATACTCAGAAATAAAATGCAAAAATGATTTTATGCGTCATCCTTCGATGGTAACTTGCTAAAGCTGATGTTATTTGTACGTATTTATGTGCAAGTAGCTCAAAAACTGATGGAAATTCACATTTTCCAAGGCTAAATGTTGCTACTGGTCACACAGATTTATGTTAACGTCTCGTTAGCTGTCGAGCGAGAAGGTTTCGATGGTAGTATTTTGAGAGTACTGGCTGTTTAGTGTTTCAGGAAGGCCAACTTTGCATTTTTGGATGTCATTGTCTACACACACAAAGACAAACTAACATACAATCTCAGAAATGACAAAAATTAGACAAAAGCAGGAATAGTACATAGAGATTTGTGATGAATCAGAGCAGCAGGTGGACCAGGGTTAGTTCACTCATTCATCTGGGAATCTTAGTCATAAGCAAAATGAAGCGTATTATCATAGTAACAAACCAAGTCAGAATTTACAGTCAGAAGCAAACCTTTTATGTCGTTGTGTCTCTTACACTACCTTGTTTTTATCTACTGTAAAATATTATTGATTTCTATGCGACTGTCGTGATTTTTTTTTTGCTGTTTTCCTCCAGCTCCTGTTTATCACAGTTTTAGTCACTGTTTGGTGAGATTTAGGTAGAAATAGGCCCCTTCACAACATTCATCACGTTTTACAATGCTCCATTTTTCTTTCTTCAGCGTTGCCACGGTGACGAGATTGACAAAGCCCATTTGCCTCTCGAAGGGGAGATTTCTGTGGTTCTTCTTTGTGATGTAAGATAGCAAGCGTAATATCTTTGGGGTTTAGAGTGTTTGTCTGATAAGAAAAGGTGCATGTAAGCTTCCATGCATATGAAAGACGTTTTTATTATCCAATATGATGTCTAGATGATTCTGTTGTCATTTTAGCGGTTTGTGATGTAAAGATAACCGGAGAGTTGGGTCAACACATTAAGTTTTTTACATTTTTTTTTATTCTAGCTCCACTGTTCCTGCAGCAGAGGATGTGGTGATAAAGTCAGATGTTAATCCCAACATGTGCAAACGTAAACAGACAATCAGTTTTATCCACACAAGCTGTAAAAATGTGTCTGCTGTTTGGATTGCCCATTTCTCTCTTAGGGATTCATTATACATGCAATGAGATATGTGATTACCATTTTGAGTATCAGCTCACCTCCACACACACACACACACACACACACACACACTCCCACGCAAACACACTGAAGGTCAGTTTTAAAGGACAGCTTTGCTGCTTTCATTTTTAGAGACTTACAGTGTCTCTGTGGTTCAACATCAGAAGCAGTATCTTATGCACCTGTTTGGAGTTAAATGCCACTCTGATGGGCATGTTGCCAGCATGAATTTCCATCTTAGTGGGGAAAATAAATGCTAATGGTTCAGCTTCCTGTGACGGTGCTGCAAACAGCATCACCTAAGCTCTGACATGATACATGATTATTTATTTATCTTTTCCACCGAGCTCATTGGACTTTAAAAAGCCATCTGTCAGCGTACCTGTCAGCATCTGTTATTATAACTGTCTAGCAATTATTATCGTAGCGTTGTGTCCAGAAAACGGGGAAAAAAAGAAACAATATTCCAAAGGACACTTTAGATGACAGGGAGATTAAGAGAAGCAGACTGATGAGCTTTCTTTAAACGTGTCACTGCTGGGCTATTTTTCTGCCTGTAAACACTTTTTTTTTCATCAAAAGAAATGTTCCTTTTTTGTTTTTCAGAAAGCTTTTCCTGCAGAAAAAAAACACTTTTAAGAGCTGCATAATATTGCTTCTACCCATCTGCCCACTACCATATATACTTTCGCTTATGACTCTTCTTTACTCCCATCATATATTCTGTTTCAGTATCTGCAGAGGAAATAACTCAGATGGAAGAAGGGACCTGCCAGCTTACCTCCCCATTTATCATAGTCTGTTTGTGGCCACTGTATGCGGTGAATGAGTCAGCAGCAGAAGGGTGAAACTGAAAGATGACTGAGAGACGTTTGCAATCCTCAGAAAAGTGGAGCGCCGCTTTGCTTTTGGTATTCTGCTGGACATCTTGCTCACTTGCCTGTCTGCCTACCACCTCTGACCCAGCCCAGTGTGAGCGGAATGCTAATGAAAGCCATATTGAGTACTGTCATTAGTGTGTAGGCTCTGAAATGACATTAGCACTGAGGCCAAGCTATGCTAATCACCAGCATCTTGAAAAAGACTGCATCTAACGTTGGTGCAGGAACTGAATGAGCTGTGATAGCAGATGATTTTTATCTGCTCACAGAGGAGACGCCCGTCACTGTGCTGCTGCTGCACCTGGGAATGCGGCGTGACAGAAAGCTCAATCTCACACCCTGCTAAGAGGACCGATAATGCCGACGAGGCTAAAGAAAAATAACATTGATGGGAGATTGATATTATCGGGCGGAATAGTCATACAGAGAATTGGGATTATCGTTTGGACAAAAACAGGAATTGTCATTGAAAGGTCACATGATCCAGTTTAACCTGCTCGTTAGGTAGGGCTGGGTATCGGTAATAATTTTCAGAAGCGATTCGATTCAGATTTTCTTAATTCTTTTGATCCACTCAATTCAATTTTGAGTTTACCCATTTTACACCTTTGTTTAGAAATACATTAATAATCTACTATGTGATTTGAATATATTTATATTAATCTGAAACGGTTCACATACAGTAAAACAGGAGAGTCAAACTCAATAACAAAAGGAGCAGAAATCCAAAACACACCTCATGTCGCGGGCCGAACAGGATAAACATTTAATGAACACTATAAAACTACATTTTTAAAACCTTAAAACTGTATCTTTTAAACATAATTATGAACTAGATATATAGGGAAAGCTGTCAGCTGAATTTGGCTGCTGAAGATGCTGAAATTGATAGCTGAAATCACTGAAGGTAATAGCTGAAAACGCTGAAGCTGATAGCCAGCTAAAATATTAGCTAAATGCCAAATTAGCCTGAGAAGCTAAAAAAAGCTAGCATGTAACTGAAATATTAGCTAAACTCCAAAATAGCCAAAACAAATCTTAAGAAATCCCAAGTTAGTCCAAAAAGCTATCAGAATGCAATTTTTTTTTAAGTTTTTAACATAATTATGAATAAAAACAGACAGGAATATTATTCTAGAATAAATCAACTTAAACCTTAAATAACTTTCAATATTTTACCCTCAATAGAAACATATGTTATTAAAATTAGACAAGTTAAAAATAAGCTTAAGATATCATCAGAGTGTTTTTAACACAAAATTTAAATGATCTGGATCCGCCCCTCCAGATCATTTCATTTTATTGTTATTAATGGCCCAATGTAATCTTGCACTAATTTTTAACTTGTATAATTTTGACAACATATACTTTTATGGAGAGTAAAATATTGAAAGTTATTTAAGGTTTAAGTTGATTTATTCTGGAATAATATTCCTGTCTGTTTTTATTCATAATTATGATAAAAATTTACATTTTTAAAGTTTTGAAAATGTAGTTTTAGTGAGTTCAATTAATATTTATTCTTTTCGGCCCATGACCTAAAGTGTGTTTTGGATTTTGTCCCCCGTGTGATTGAGTTTGACACCCCTGGTCTTCAGAGTTACATGGTTTCTCAAAAGGAGAAGTTCTAACAAAAATGTTCAGATCAAAACATTGTTCTGCTTCTCCTGGAGGACGTTTCAGTTTGGCCACTAGGTGGCGATCGTGCTATAACAGTACCGTTTTTTTTTTGAGGAAGAAGAAGATAGAATAAGCAAAAAAATGTTTTTTTAGACGACAAATGTTTACTTTAAAATATTTCCTTAAGAGTTTTGAAAATTCATGTCTGTGAGTGAGTTTATAAAGATGTTCATTTAGTCATTAATGTATGTTTACATCAACCGAGCGTTAGCATTAGCTGTCCTATGGGAAATTCCATTAAACATAGCATCAAGCTAGTGGACTTTAGCTTTATCTGCTATACCGATATATATTTCTATGAATCAATTATCGATCTGTTGAGCTTAAATCGATTCAAATCGATTAATTGATTTGATCAACCCTGTCCTATTGTTGAGAGGTTTTCTTCTCCAAACCAAAACTTTTCCAACACCTTACTCCAGTTGATGTTTTCTCATTCACCCAAGACACTTTTCAGCAAACATATAACTTCCTGACGCCGTGCATTCTCCATTCCCCTTTTGCACACACACTGAAGCATATTGGGTAAATGTTTACCAATTAGCATTTCAAAACAAAAGATAATACAACCGATTCCTATCTTGTATGCCTGTATATCTTGCATGTTTTCATAATGGATTGCCATTTGGCTGACATTACCCTGCAAACAAACTGGACTGCATAAAGCGCTGTGTGGAACAGTTTCATTTCAACAGAGTGTACAGTCTGTGGATTAAACACAAGGACACGATGACAGAATGTTTGAGTCTATATCATTGCAAAGCAAGGGGGTGGGGAGGTGGAGTGTCAATATCTAATCAGCAGTACTGCAAATGCAGTCTTGGCCTTGAGATGAACCCATCAGGTTATACGCATCTGCATGAATTCACCAGGTCATATTAAGGTACAGCTGACCTCCTTAATGTAAGGGCACTATTTAATTTTGTCATGCAAAATGAAAAAAAAGCTCTGATAATTGCATTGTGCACCTTGTAACCTGCTTCAAAATGTAACCAGAAACAGTTTGCGTATTGTATATTAAATAAAAATTGTCTTTATTAATATTGAGGTAAATTCATTGTTTTTCTGTACAAATTAACTCAAATGAAGCTTGTATCGGTATCTGATTCTATTGGTACTGAGAATTTGGTCTCACAAATCCTTGATCAATAGTATTCAGTAATTCCAGAAGGTTTTCCATCTCCATGTGATAAATCTGAGCAGCCCTTCAAATGTCCTGATGCTGCTTGATTACGCTGGAATACAGGTCAGTTTGGGTGTTGTTAATGAAATATGAAACAAGTTTATGGGTGTCGCACATTTCATCTACAAGGACAATTCAAAAAGCTATACTTAAAAAGAAACAAAAATAGAGTGATCATTAAAACAAACATGTAAATAACAGTTAAAGTAAACTTAAAGTAACAGTCCTGTTTAGCTGATCTAAGAACTTCTGGAAGTCTGTTCTAGATCTATGGATCATAGAAGCTAAATATAGTATCTCCATGTTTGGTTCTGACTCTAGGAACTGATAGTAGACTGATTTTATGCCTTCCTTGATGCGATAATAAAAATTTTGTTTTTCTAGGGCTGTGAATTTTGACACGTTAATGTGCCCAATTAATAAAACATAATTAATTTGTTAATAGTTATTAATCGCGCTCCTGCCGATCAGCGTTAAAAAACTCTGTCTAAAATAAACTTTGTTTTACATTCTATGATTGAGATTTTATTAAATTAAAGACATAATAATGCATTTATTTGTAGTTTTTGGACAAACTCAACCTTCTGTTTTAATAAATAAGGCGGAGAATAAACGCGGAGCGAAATAGAGCTGTCTGCTATGAGAAATCCAAAGAGGAGACCGACTATTATTTCATTTTGGGATGGGGAGCGACATCCATTTTCCACAATAATGAACATTGTTTAAAAACTGAGGAAACTCCGTGGTTCTACGTGAAAGTCCCGCCCCCCGACGCCGCGTGAGGCAAGCAGTTCAGAGTAGACAGACACCCCCCCACCTGTGAGCAGCCGGCCTGATATTCAGCTGGATCAAACTTTTCCCAAAAACGTTGTATTATTTTCCACAAACATAGTAAAGAAATTTTATGAGAAAAAAAGGAAAAAGCTGAAAAAAAAGAAAAATGGATTTCAAGAAAAAATGTTAAATAGACAGCAGTGCTCTTAGGAGGGAAATTGTTATTTTTGGGGGTTCCTGGTGTGATTTTAGCCTGAATTTTTATGTATTTTCATTCAGAAATATGTTGATTAGTTTGTTGAAAATTTTTATTCTTGTTGTTCTTTTTATAAAATTACAACTAAAACTTTCCTTCCATGTTATAAAAACAGAAAAATGAATCCCAATTTTCCAGATGGAATTTTCTGGTTTTGCTAAATTTTATGTCTAGTGTATGAATATAACATGGAAAAATGAAAAAATAAAGATAGTGTCACAAAGGAGAGGTTATGATCATTAAAATGATACCAAATAAGCAGCAGGTAGTGTTTCAAATTGAAAATACAGAGGTAAATTCAAAACTAGACATAACCTGAGTTTTAGACTATGATTTTCAAAGGATTAAAAATAAATGCTCTAAATGTACAATTTTTTGTGTGATTTCATATTATTAATATTTGCAGATAATAAATGGCTGGCAAATACTGTCACAAAAAATTGCATCGTTATTATTTTTTCCAGATTTGCAATTAATTTGTTATTTTTTTTAAATCAATTCCCGGCCCTAAATATAATATAATATAATATAATATATAATGAAGTGAGAGCTTGAGAACTTTCATTGTCAAATCTAAATTGAACCTTGTACGGCCAGATCTCCAGGTGAAGTTTAATAAAGAATGTCATTTGTTACAAGTAGTTAAACCATTTTCCACAACAACAAAAAACACTTATATAAGACTTTACTACCTTCTTAGAAGGCCCAAAGTGCTTTACAGTCCCAAGTCCCATTCAAACAGTCGCACACTAATGCGGCTTCACTGCCGAACACTGGGGTTGACCTATAACCACAGGAGAAATGTGGGGTTCAGTGTCTTGCCCAAGGACACTTCAACACATTGTGGGTGCAAAGCAAGAACCTCAGTCAGCCCACTCCATCTCCATGGCTCTCTGTTGTCCTTCAAACGAAAAAGATTTAAAGTTTCCATAAACACTAACTGCAAAGCTTCAACCATGATGACATCTCAGCATTCTTCATGATGCATCACATCTGGAGAGAGATATCTGAGCAATGCTGATCTTTAAATATTTATACGGAATTCTTGTAGTAAATTATTTTTAACTATCAAGAGTTTGATTAACTTTGCAATTCAAACAGGATGCACTTATCTAATATTGTTTTATTCTGTTTATCATTTGCCTTCAGCTTCACTGAAGACAATTCATGAATGTGGCTTTAAAGTCCAATGCGAGTGTCATAATTTCAGGTCTAATCAAGTTACATGTTGGTTGGATTCCGATTTGTGCCAAGTCTTCTTCATCCAAGTGTGAAAGCAGTCCTCATTGACATTTATTAGGGAAAGTTCAAATGCTGATTGACTGATTCCAAAAAGCTAAATATCAACTTAAAGCGAACAATTTTAATCATTTCAGCTTTTAAGAGAACATTTATTTCACATACTAAACTGGGCCTTGTTTAAAAGTAGTTAAAAGAGTGATCATTTCTCAGTATGTTAGGGAAATATTGCCTAACTAAAATGTACAAAGACATTTTCCTCATGCTGTCAGCGAGGAGGAAGACTCAGCAGTGAACAATAGAGGAAGACTTTTGTTGCTTCTGCTAGTGACAGCCCTTTGGAACTTTCCATGGATGTCAGTTTGGGATGGCTGGTGGGAAACAATCAGCAAAATCCTTGTCACTTGTGCTGGCAAATTGACTATTACTTCTAAAGAGGCACGAGCCAACCTTGTCTCTTTCATTTTTTTGTGAGTTTGAAATACAATCGAAGAAAATGTACTTTTACTGTCTGTCTGTTTTATTAACAAATTCCGTATCTGCTCCTGTTACTGACCTATCTCAAACTGATGTGTCTTTAAATTATACACTACATTTTCTGGGAAATATGTTCCAAACTCCTCATGAGTCATGTTTTTTCAGATTTACTCTCATGTTTTCTTTTTTTTACCCTTCCAATGCCTTTTTTGGTTCTCATAGAGAGTTTGTCTGCATTTTCACTGTGAGAAACCGCACCAGAGTTCATTTGCAAATGAACAAGAGGTTATCTTTCACACCAAAGAACTCTGGTTAACATACCCGGGTCATTCTCTGAATTCAGTGCACTTTGGTTCTCAGGTTGCATCAGATGAAGGACGGTTTGAACCTCTAAGAAAATATGTTTTCCCAAATTAGACATCAAATCCAAAAAGGTATTAGAAATTAATTTGTCACCTAGGTTGTTTTAAATTCAAGCCCTGAGGACCAGATCCGGCCCTCCAGATCATTTTATTGTATTCTTATTAATGACCTGATGTTATCTTGCGCTCATTTCAAACTTATATAATTTTGACAAAATATACTTTTATGGAGAGTAAAATATTGAAAGTAGTTCAGGGTTTACGTTGATTTATTCTGGAATAAAATTCCTGCCTTTTTACTATTCATAATTATGTTAAAAAGTTATGGTTTTTGTGATGTGGGCGCGAACGAGAAACCCAGGCGCAGGAAGGATCAGGCAGTCGTGGAGAATCAAAACCAATGTTTAATATTCCAGAACTTAGGACGTTGAGACATAGAACAGAAGGACACACAAGAATATATACAAAAGGGCTGAGTAGGTGATTGAAACCACCTGTAGACGAGCCGCTGGCCACAAGAGGAGGGGGGAACCCATGACAGTTTTATAGTTTTAAAAATTGCCATTCTGCGAGTTGTTTGGACTATTTTGGCATTTATTAATATTGTTTAGTCTATTTTGGAGTTTAGTTAATATTTTAGCAACATGCTAGCTGTTTTGCTAATTTAGACTTTTTTTTTTTACATTTTTAGGCTCTTTTTGAGTTTAGCTAATATTGACATGCTAGCTGTTTTGTGTAATTTAGGCTTTTTTCAATTTTATAGGCTATTTTGAAGTTTAGCTGATATTTCAGCTCCATGTTAGCTGTTTTGGGTAACCTAAGTATTTTTTTTTAGTATTTTAGCTAATATTTTAGCTGGCTATCAGCTGCAGCTATTCAGCTATTACCTTTAGTTATTTCAGCTATCAACTTTAGCATTTTCAGCTCTAAGCTTCAGTGTTTTAGGCTATCAGCTTCATCATTTTCAGCTATCAGCTTCAGTGATTTGAGCTGTCAACTTCAGCATTTTCAAACCTAGTGGACTGATAAGTGGTGTAGTACAATGTTGTTCACATTGTTAAAAGCTGAGAAGTCCATAAATACAACCCTCGACTGGAGGTGTGTGGAATCCTGTTGCTTAGTGACAGCATCAAACTCACAACTTCAGCGTGTCACTTTGTTTTCTTGACAAACTGGAGTGGATTCAGCTTTTTGGATAGTTCAGTCAAACACTCATCAATGGGTTTATGCAGTACTGATGTCAGGGCCATTATCCTGCAGGTATGTGGACCGGTCGTTTTAGGGACATGGTTAGAGCCCAAAAACGACCAAAGCGAGTCAGTAAACACCCCACATTGGTGAGTGGTGGGCCAATACTTTGAATTTAAAAGGGGGAATTGGGGAGAAAACATCAACATGTTTGTGTTTTGGGTTCTATTGTGTCCTTGACTTAATTAAAAATGCCAATACTTGACAACAGTTCAGTTCAAATCTCTTTAACGATTCAAGGATCTTCAACACTTGACCATCTCTCCAAAGACAAAAACCTTTAATTGTTGTGAATAACAAAAAGTTAAGCCAACTTTTCATTGTTTTCCATGCAATGTTCAAGTTCTCGGATTGTTTCCTTTGGTTGAGTACGTTTTGAATGCTCGTGGAGTCTGCTTTAGAAAAAAGCAGCTCAATGTGGGTCTCTTTTGTTTGCAAGTGTTAAGGTCCACTACTGCGTAAGCACAACAAAAACTCCAGCAAACCAAAGCAGGGAGGTAAACTTAAGCATGAAAAAGGTCACATTGTGAATATACAGAGACCTGAAAAAAGAAAATGCTGTAAAATGTCTTGGGAGCAATAGAAAATATATGTGTGTGTGACTATGGAACACTGTTAACAACCTCCGTTTTCATCCTGGGGCTTCTATCTCTTTGTGGTCAGTGCTACTTTAAAGACCCACTCCGAGGAAAATTGTTTTTTCTAAATTTTCAGTTGTATTTTTCTCTTAGGAGGAAGTATATGAAATAATTGAAGATTAAAATTTTTTTTTCTGAGAATTTCTTTATTGAAATTGTGAAGAATCAGGAGCAGATAAAGAGCAGGAGTTTTAAAATTCTCAAATATGCGACTCAGCAAGTGCTTCAATTCTGAAGCATCCACTTATAGACAAATAGATCCATTAACGTCTTCATTTTCCTCATCTGAGCTGACATCTGGATCTAAACTGTACAGCTGGATAGCTCCAAAATTGCTTGCCATTTTTGTTGCTATTCTACTGTTAGCTTGGACTTGCGGGGGCTATAAGCTAGCAGGAGAAATAAGATGAGGATAAATTCCATGTCAACAGTCTTGCCCACAACTAATGAACTCCTGCTTCTCTGCAGCAACAACGTCTCAAAGGGGCCATACTATGAAAAAACAACTTTTTTAGCATTTAATTATATTATTCTATTTCTTATTAATCCTCTAAAAACCTGCACTCTCAGCTTCAGCCCCCCCCCATACCCACAGCGGGTCCTCACGATCTGTCGTCACAGGATGAGACACCCCCCTCCAGGAGTCTGCTTTGTCAGCACCCCCCCCCAGTTCACACAAACACCCAATTTCTACACCGAGCTAGTGGAGATCAGCAAAAACTTTCACTGTAGGTGCAGAATAGCGTATATCTTCTAATCGTGTCCTGTCTACAATAAATTCCAGCCTATACAGGTGTTTTTTGCTTTAGACACGGGGCTCCTTTAAGAACCCCCCCAACACCCCCACCCCCCGTCCGGCACAACCGTGAAGAAGCCGCGTGTGTTTTTGTTGTGAACCAGTGTAGCCATGGCCGGGCCTACTAAAGGCAGATATATGGTATGTGCATCCATCTTGGAAAAAAATGACACACGCTGTCGGCTCAAGGATGACGTCATGAAATGGGCAGGAGCCAAAAAAGCAGGTGGAGCTTCGGGAATCGAGTACTAAACTCGTGAAAAATAACTAATATTTCATAAATCATTTGTGTTTTTGTGTCCCAAAGGTAATATATGATCATATTTATGGATATCGTTTACTCTGAAAGGCTTAAGAAAATCATGGTAGGGGCCCTTAAAAAAATGACAGTTTTTTTTAATTTTGGCTAAAAACAGTATAATGATTATTAAAAGATCACTTGGAACAATTTTACAATAGAAAATAGTAGAGATGGAGTGGGACTTTGAAGCAAAACCGCCCTATTAAACATACAGATCTTGTCCTACGTGAAACTAGAAGATTATTACACTCTCAAAAGTGCAATGTGAAAGCAAATTAGGATTTTTTCTAAGTTGCCTCGATGATGAAACTTAGTCTGATAGTTTCAGGTTTGATTTGAAAGGAACACTAAAACAAAAGTGAACTCCCTCATGTTTCAATGCTAAATGTCCCATTCCGGTTATCTTTTGATCTATTGTAGACATTCCCAGTGGTTTTTTAATTATGATGATACTGTTTTTAGCCCAAAAACAAGCAAAAAATATATTAGAAATATTAGAATATATTAGAAAAATGCAACACCAAAAACAAATTTCATGCGAGTTTTATAACACAATCTAACATAGTGTCACCCCTTAACCTTTTAGGCAAGGCAAGTTTATTTGTATAGCACATTTCACATATAGAGACAATTCAAAGTGCTTTACATAAAACATGAAACAATCAAAGGAAATAGTAAATGTGATAATTAAAATAAAATTAAAAGAAAGTAAAAAGATTTTAATTTAAAACAAGCATAGATAAACAGTGCGGACGTAAACTTTTGAATACATATTAATCAAATGCAGCTGAGAACAGGTGAGTCTTTAACCTGGATTTAAATACACTGAGTGTTTCAGCAGATCTAAGGTTTTCTGGAAGTCTGTTCCAGATCTGTGGTGCATAGAAGCTGAATGCAGCTTCTCCATGTTTAATTCTGACTCTAGGAACTGATAAAAAAAAATAAAATAAAAAAAACTTGAACTACCTGCTCAACCAAATAGTGGGGCACATTTAGAAAACGTGTTTTTAAACATATTGATTGTGTGTATTACTCCCCAAAGTACGGAGGCCCTAAAGGGACATTGAAGAAAAAAGTTTAAGTTAAAAAAAAAAAAAAAAGCTTTTTTTTTTCCCCAAAATTGAAATAAAAATATATATTTACTAACTGGTGCGCACTAGATAGTATTTTTCAGTTACTTTCTGGGGAGCACCAGTTACTAAAAAAACATTTTTATTTCTAAATTCAAGTAAAAAAAATGTCTGGCCTTCTGTGATGCCTTATATATTTTTAGAAAAAAAAAATTTCACTTCAATTTTTTTTTTACTTTGATAACCCTTTAGGGGAAAAAAACTTTTTGGAAGATTTTATATATACATAGGTCTAAAGTCTATCACGTAAAACCTAAGCATTTACTGTAACTGTGTTCAGCATAAGTCCTGACTGACATAATTTAACTCAAGTTCTTTTGTTTTAGGCGTGAGGTCACTCATCTGCAAATGCATAAGAACGCTCCTGCATGACTTAGCAAAAACACGAGTCAGATCAGTCGGAGAACAATTCTCCTTTTGTATAAACGAGGAACACGTGCAGAAATTTGTATGCGTCCGCTGTGTCTAAAATTAAATTACACGAATGTAAGCCCTTTCGGTTATCAAACAGGACATGTGTTGAGGTTTATCATGAAGGCGAGCTCGCGGCTCTGAGACACTCTCACTTAGCTCGGCTTGCTTAAATTTGGTATGTAAAAAAAAAAAAAAAAAAAATCATGCTGAAAGTAACATTAGTCACAGAAGCACATTTGCAGCCAACGCCGACTAAAATACATGATGAAACAAAAGCATAATTCATTTATACATTCAATCATTCATAATTCATCATGAGTTAACTAGCCTTTGTTCTTATCTCTATCCACACCAACAGCTGTGACTGGCTTAAACTAATGCCATTTCCACACATCCTGGAGAATGGTTTGGGTGCGTTTGTTGTCCACAGCTGGAGATGAAACTGTATGGGAGGGGGTGGGGCCTAGTCACACGGCACACGGGGGGCAAAACTGTGGAGAGCGGCCATATTTTGTAGTGAGAAAAACACAAACCGTAATGGATCACAGCATCAGTGACAAGAACATGCAGATCAGCAGAAAAGACTATGAGCAAGCAACCGCGCTCACTTACAGGAAAATCAACCGCTATGTTAATGCATTGTGTTTCTTAGCACCTCCTCTGGGGATTTGGCTAACGGGCCGGCTGAAAGCTCTCAAGAGGTTCACTGCAAATATTGCAGACATTTGCTTTCTCACGTGCCACTCCTCCAGATCATTCAATGAACATTTTCCGGCCGCGGAGCCTGAAAGAAAAAAGCTTCGTTCTAACCGAGAAGGCTGTCTGATAAAGTCCTTTACAGTCCGGGATCATCACCTCTCTATGGAAATAGATTGGGAGCTATATTTTTTGAAACCCAATAAAAAGAAATTGAAAAAAATGTTGGTGTTTAGCTAAAAAAATGTAAAATGTCTAAAACTATTTGCTATTCTAAAATAAACTTAACTACTAGTTTCAAATGTTCATTTTTTTAGGTTTAAACACAAAAAATTTCAATTTAATTTTTTTTTCAGTTTCAACTCTCTTTTTGTTTTCGAATTTGCAAATTCGAGTTTAAAAACTTTGGCCCCATTGTGCCACGTTGGGGTGGGGCTAACACAAAGGACCAATCAGAATCAATGAGGGTGGTAACTTCAGTCCTGGTGCATTAACAGCCACTAGTAACTGAAGTTACCACCCTCATCAATTCTGATTGGTCCTTCGTATTAGCCCCGCCCCAACGCACCACAACGGGACCAAACGTTTTGAAACTGAAATCTTCATGTTCGAAAACAACACAAAAATAATTGAAAGTGAAAAAAAATTTGAAACAGAAATTTTGAAACCTAAAACATAGAACATTTGAAGCTAGAAATAATTACTCAAGAATAGCAAAAAGTTTCAGATATTTTACATATTTTTTGGGTTAAACACCAATATTTGTTTCTATTTGTTTTATTTGGGTTTCAACAATATTGTCTCCAATTTAGCTCCATACTGCATGCTTTGACGTACTTTCTCTGATGCTTGCATTTCGATATTGAATGAATCTCTGGTGGCAATAATAATAATTAAAAAAAAATCCATTGCTTGAATTGTGTTTCTTCCTCTTTGAAGAAGTTGAAATAGTTTTAAAAACTTGTATCAAGGAAAGCGCTTTTCTATTCTTCCATTCAAGTGATTCTGCGACACTGAGAGCTTGCTGCAGCGCATGAGTAAGGAGAGCACACACAATACAGCCAAAGAACTTCCCAGTGAAGGTCAAAGTCATTATCAGCGTATACAATTAATGCTAAGGTGAAGAAGAGGATACGGGCAGGCTCATATCTTATTTTATGCATACCAATGAGACTGTGCTACATTTTCACTCAGGCAGAACATTACTTGCAGTGTTAAATTATTTCTCATACTGCTTGTGTTGATTTTCTTATAAATGGGCTGTTTGGGTCTCTAATTGAGACACGGACTGCCTGCTAGTTTTCTGCTGATTATACCGGGCTGGAAAGAGTGACCGGGTCTAATGAACCCCCCCACACACAAACACACAAAAAACACACACAATCAAACAAAATGTCAACAGAGAAGGCTCCACCATTACTGTGTTCCACCTACCAAATTCATCACAGCCTCTCATTCTGTTGGCACGATTACAGCAATAAAACTGAGTAATTGATATTAATTACGAGCCAAAGTTAAACAATGTCAGCGTCTTAGAAGCACCAAAACATTTTTATTACTAGCATAAAAAAGAGCACACCATCATCTTTGCCAGACAGCAACAAGTGCCAGAACATACCGTTTTATGCATTGATGGTTCATTATGAAACAATTACCGCAACAGCACTGTGCCATAACTTAAAGGGGCGACACCATGAAAATCCACTTTCTGAGCTTTTAAGTGTATTATAGTGTTCATTCCTCACTATAAAGAACTCCAAAGTGGTATTTTGATCCATTCACGCATTTCTGAGGAATCCTCTAAAAACCTGCACTCTCAACTCCAGCCCCTCCCATACCCAACAAAACGAGCGGGTTCTCACGTGCTGATGTCACATTGTGAAAACCCCCCCTTTCAGGAAGAGTCTGCTCCGCCCCAGGCTAACACAAACACTTTCTCCGCAAAGCTAGCGGTGATCAGCTAGCATCACGAACCCACCCCACCTCCGGCTCGTGCACAGTCGTGCAGATGCCGGCTGTCTGTGTTGTGAGCCAGTGTAGCGATGGTCAAGAAACACTCATGAGATTTAGCGTTAAACTTTGTGTGGGTGTATCCACCAGAGAAGATTCTGGTGAGGAATCTGGACGACATGCAGAGGAGGATCCTGAATGTATCCGAGAATGGTGCGAGCAGACGGTGGATATTGGGAAGACTGCAGGGGAAAAGGAGCAGGATATTTCCTGGTGGAGAAAGCAATCAGACTGTTCCTCATTGGAGAAGGGGAGCAGACTATTTCCTAGTAAAGAAAGCAATCATACTCTTTTGTAAAAGGTGGTAAAGTGAGCAGACTACTTCCTAGTGGAGTAAGCTATCAGACCTGGTGGAGAAAAGGACCAGACCAATTTCTGGTGGAGAAAGGAAGTAGACTATTTCCTAGTGAAGACAGTGATCAGACTATTCCCTGGTGGAGAAAGGGAGCAGACTCTTTCGTGGTGTAAAAGGGAGAAGACTGTTTCTTAGTGGAGTAAGCGATCAGACTATTTCCTGGTGATACAAAGGAGCAGACTATTTCCTAGAGAAGAAAGCGATCAGACTATTTCCTTGTAAAGAAAGCAATCAGACTGATTTCTGGTGGAGAAAGGGGGCAGTCTATTTCCTGGTGGAGAAAGGAAGCAGACTCTTTCCGGGTGGTCAAAGGGAGCAGACTATGTCCTAGTGGAGTAAGCGATCAGACTATTTCCTGGTAAGGAAAGGGAGCGAAGAATTAGAAGAACGTAGTTGAGTAAGCAAAGCCAGATGGGTGCGCGTGGAAAGGATTTTTAAAATAAAGATTAATGATGCTGTAAAGAGAAAAGAAACATTCGCAGCCAGTGCTAATCAGAACAATGTTCTCATAATTTCAATAAATCCGGAAATGTTTATCTGCATTTTTTGAAAGAATTTCACTGCTTGTACATTAAAGACAGATATTTTTTTTTTGTGGGTGACACGCTAACAAGGCTGGCTCTAGGATGATGTGATGAAATAGATTGAAAGGCGGAGCCTCAGAGATCGAGTCGTTTTACTTCCTCACATGAAAAAGTTCGCAAAAAAACAACTAATATTTCATAAATCATTTGTTTTTTAGAGTTCCAAAGGTAATAAATGATCATGTTTATGGATAAAGTTTACTCTTAAAGACTTAAGAAAAGCATGGTATGGGCCATTTAAAGTAATGATCAAAATCAGCTGCATTTAAAGCTTTTTTTTTCTGTCCGTCGCCACGTTTAAACGTTCCAACCAGCCTACAAACACAGGCCTTTCCTTTGCATGAAGTGAGCTTAAAAACAGCGTATTCCATTTCCTCGCTTTCTTCACCATCATCTGAATAATCATGCTTGCATATGACCCGGCTCACTCCGAGAAAGCCGCTCTCCATCTGCTGCAGCAGGAAGCGAACACAAGCTGTTTTCAGCTCAACACATCAAACTCACACACCTGTTACTGTTAGACAGACTTAGACTGCTCTTGGCAGCTCGCGCAATATTATAAATTGCTGCCTGCTGCTTCCACTAAAAGTAATGAGCTAAATTAAGTTTACCGAGAAAAATACACTTCTCCTTTATGCTATTGTGATTCTAAGTAATCGTGACCTTTATGGAGATTAACTTGTCTTTTGGATGTTTTTAGAAAACAAACTTTCTCCAGTTTTATCCTGTCATGTTCCCATGGGCACAAAACAAAAGGGGATTACACTATTAGCGTTCGACGCCGAGAACTAATGGGACCACATGAGGACATTTTGAAGTAATTGTCATGTACAAAAACCATTTACACCCACAAATCAGTTGTAGCCTAAATGAGCCTGAGAATATTCTCTCATTAAGTCTATTCCATCCACACATCTATCAGCTTTACCTCTCTGTGAAGCAGAGGTGTTGGGCGGAAACCCCCTCAAAAGTTTTTGCGCTGATGGAATCGCACCACGGCTCATCTTCATTTCCCATCAATCACAATGAGGAACGACGTGGAGCTATTCATCAAAGCCCTCTAAGGCTCAAAAACAAGAGGCCATCTGGCGTCGTAAAGCCAAATGTTAGTCCAGAGGCTCATGAGTCGCCATAGTCCATCAAACGTGAACGTTGTGCATGCAAACCGTTCGCTAAAGCAATGTTTTGTTGAAACGTTATTACTGCTGCTTGTTCCTCTAGAGAACATCTGCTGCTAGGGAAGCAAAGCAGACGAAGGTTTTGGAGATTTCAACAACATGCAGCGTACTAGAACTCCAAATACAATACAGGCCGACATGAAGTTCGTCATGAGTGTTTTTGATGAATCCAAGATAACGGTTTGAACCGTTTTTGTTTACGAAGGACATACTCCGTTTCTTTATTTTCTTCTTTAAAAAGTTGAATTAATTGCCATGGCGACACAGCAGTAAGGTCAGATTGTCTCCACAATAGGTTTGATAGATGTAAAGAGAAATAACTGATCAATGAGTGGTATATATGTGAGCCATGGACCTCAATGAAGACATGTTCATAGTATCATCTTTATATTATTGATATGAATGGAACAGCTCAACAATAACCAGAAAACAAATGCACATAAATGTATGCTGTGAATTTCAGGGACAGAAGTAAAATAGATATTTGAAGACTCACTCCAATGAAAATTGTGTTTTTCTTGTTTTTATCTCTTTTATACCAGAAATGTAGCATTATTTTTAACCACTTAACAAAGTTCGTGCAGATTCAGAAGCCCAGAAAAGCAGGTTTGCACTGATATGCAACAATGTTAACAAAGTCTGAATCGGAATTCTCCCCTTCCCCTCCAATTGTAGGGACATTTGAAGGGGTAGGATTGTCTGAAATGGTTCTTTTAACGGCTAACCCTCACAGCGGAGAGATGTAGATATGGGCTCAAAATAAGGCTAGAAAGATTCACAACCGCAACTGCATGTTTGCACATAAATCAAGTTTCATCATTCCACAAAATAAATCTGCCCAAAAAATGTGGGTTTAAAAAAAAACATATGTGGCACAAATTGAGCCCCATACAGCCCAGCCTCAGCCAGAATCTGCCTTCAGTGGCCCCAAGGTAAACTGAGTTTGAGACCCTTGCTTTAAAGTGGGCGGGGTGGCAGGAAGCCGCCTGCTATTTGTTTGGACAGTTTGATTTGTGGCCATCCAATCATAAAGACGTATAAAAACAGGGACCCAATTTTTATGCAACTTCAGGAGCTTGTATGCAATTTTTCAGCCGCGCATCTGTAAAAAATATGCTCGAAAAAAAAGCGTGGAAAGGCTCTGAAGCACAGGAGTTTACATGTAAATGTATGTAATGACTTTTTGTTTAAGGATGACTTTTTTTAAATTATAAAACCAGTGTATTTGTATGTATTTATGAGCCTTAGCAGCTCCACGCTAACATAGCTGACCGGCGACTGTTGATGATGTCATTGAGTTGGAGCGACCTCTGAATTGAAAAATCTGGTATATTTTCAAAATATAACCAATTTTTCACAATAAAACACAGCGGTTGACAAATGCAGTCATGTTTTTGTACTTAAATAGACTGTAGAGATGAAAATAAACATACAATCACAACACTCAAAAAACTATTAAATTCCAACTGTAACATATGATCATATATATGGATATAGTTTACTTTGAAAGGCTCAAGAAAATCATGGTGTGGCCCCTTTAACTCCCTTTAACACCAGATGTTACCGGTGACACCTCAATACCAAACACTCTTTGACTTACCTTAACCCCTCGACCGCTACATACATTCACTGCATAAATCAGCTGATTCTGATGCAGACAGAAGCAGCTTTTCATACCAGATTTTCTCCAATATGCGGTACATTATGTCTTTTGCGTTGTCGGGGCCCGTAGAGGGTTGTAGAGAGGACTGCAGGTGTGTCTGGCAGTTCCCTCGAGGCTCGTGTGGCCACCTTAAGGGACATCAAGAAAACGGAACGCATCATTGTTGTGTGTGTATTGAGGGTACTGTGAAGCATTTGTTGAGATGATGTAAGTCACACGCACTTATGACGTACAGGTGATGCTGACGTATGGTGCCCTAATAATGCAAACTAGTCATTAGTGCAGTGTGCGCGTAAATGCTGCCCTTAGGATACAAGGATACGCTGATTGTCTAATTTCTTGAATTCTAAAAGCTAGGGTGCTCTCATTTATGGAGTGATTTTTGTGCCACCATATTGCAAGCAAAAGTCTCAGTTTTGATGTCAAGATTTAAGTTGCAAACAAAATGTTAAGTGTGGCAAATAAAATATCTAATATTTGCTTTGAGAAACTGAGTTGAAAGATGTCCAAAGTCCACTTCAGTCACCTTAGCAACTCAATGTGAGGCAGAGACACCTGATTGGATAGAATCTTGACCAATCAGCAGGCTGTGTGGGGTGGCACAAATGTAACACTGAGAGGAAAACTTGAACGCAAAGCCAAAGATAGGGTTAAAGCGAGATGAGGCACTACGCAGCTAAAATGTTTTGTTAGCATTTTTTTTTTTAAAGAAAATACAAATTTTACAAACGCAAAAAAAAAGTTTGCAAAGACAAAAATATTTTGTACAAATACAAACATATTTCTTGCAAGCAAAAAAAAAGTTTGCAAACAATAACATTTTTTTTGCAAATGCAAAAATATTTTTTGTAAGCCAATTAAAAGTTTGCAAATGCAAAAAAAAGTTGAAAACGCAAAAATATTTTTTGTGGACGCCAAAAAAGTTTGCAAACGCAAAAATATTTTTTGCAAGCAAAAAAAAGTTTGCAGACAAAAATATTTTTTGCAAGCAAATAAAAAGTTTGCAAACACAAAACAAAAGCTTGCAAACGCAAAAATATTTTTGTAAGCAAAAATAAGATTTTTAAAGTAAATATTAAATATTTTATTTGCAACACTTTACATTTTGTTTGCAACTTAGAAAATTTTGACCTGAAGACTGTGACCTTATATGTTAGCACAAAAATCACTCCATACTCACTGAGCGCACAACAGACGCGTAAGAAGAACCCTGCACACATTATGTAAGCAGCACTAATAGGTCCAGCAGTTGCGTCCAGCGTGAACCTAGCATAAAGCTCCCTTCTCCAAGTTCTCAAAAACACGGATGGGAAGAGGGGTGGGCTTACTCTACGCCCAAAAGTCCCGCCCACATCTCAGAGGGGGATTTCTAATGAACTTCTGCTACTTTGTAGAAACTATGACCTAATAAAACGACAAAAAAATCTAAATTAATAGATCAAAAGAGGATTGGGAGGGTCTGTAAACATGTACACCAAAAATTCTATCTCCAACTGGCTCCTTCAGTCTGAAGTGACAAATATTCCTCTTCACACTTTGGGTGAGCCAAAGAAGACGTGGGACATCGCCTGTGCTTATTTCTGCTTTTAGAAAGCCTCAAAAGGGATTTTTCATTTCCAACAAGGGGACATATGTTATGGCAGGTCAACAAGACAGAACAGGACGTGACCATTTAGACATTTCGAAGTAATGAGAGGATTTTTCTTTTTTAAAAGCTTCACAGGTTCCCAAAATAAAAAAGAAGATTATTATTATTGTTATTAACAAAACAAAAAAAACAGTATTATTCAGTTTCTCATGCTTCCACTTTCCTTGTTTCCATAAAAACATATGGACTGACCATGGTTTTGTTCACCTGGAATGACAAACTCCTACCATATGTTTGAGTTTTTACTCATCTCCGTCTTCCAGGCGGCTCCATAAATGATCTCCTTTGACTAAAGTAGTGTGACTATCAACAAGGGCAGGCTTGAGCTGTTCCAAATGGAACACTCTGAACTTCAGCACTTCAATTCCCCTGTGCCATAATTATTCTGTTACCATATTATTCAGACCTGTTTAGGCTGTTGTTACTCTCCTGCTCAAATGCTGTTTAATTAGGCCCTGGAAGCCCTCAGATACATGAAGAATACCACGACCTGAGAAACCTGACCTGAACAGAGACAACAGGAATGGAGCTTTTTTAAGATTTTATTTTAATAATTGGGATGTCCCAACAACTATCAGCACAATTAAGGAGGGGATTCTCATTATTTTTTGGGGGGTTGTGATTTTTATTTTTGCAAATCGACATGATTGTGTTGGAGATATGAACTTTACACCATCATTGATGAGGTTATTTGTGTTATGGGATAATTGTTAGAGCAGAAACACTGACTTTTTTGCTTTTAAGTGTTATTTCTTCTCTCGAATTCTTGCATCTTTTTAATATCCATGCCCTAGAGCTTTTTTTTTTTTAGGAAAAAGGGCATTGCAAAAAATAAAGTTTTCTCATGGTTTCAGAGAGACTCAACTAGTAACTAATTCAACTATAAATTTCTTCAATATCTCCAAAAACTTAAAGGGACATTCAGGTGAAAAGTAGAGGTCTTCGTTGCAAACGAGGAACAAAGAATGACTACAGTTTTTGCTGTTTTCCAACCTGCTGTCAGCATGCATGCGGTGCAGGGATGGAAAGGTGTTGTACTGCAGGGAGGTGAGGAGCCACAGGTGCGCAGAGTGATCAACAGCAGGAGGGACACAGCAAGCCACACCTGAACAAAACAACAGCCAACGAGAGGCGGGGAAACTCCCAGCCATCAGGGACACACAGCAGAGCGCCAGGAGAGGATGCAGACGTCCTGTGAGCGTTTTACTTCTGTGTGTGGGTGAGGAGGTCAGTCTTTAGCCCTTTGATTGGATCTTTGTGTTCTCAGTCTTGATATCTGCCCACATCACTTTAGTCACATGTAGATTTAAACTTGACGTTGATGATTCTATATCCCTTTTTTTGGTGTAGTTTTGTTGCACGACCCAGTTTCTAGAGTACTGCTTGGAGGATGGACTTATTTCCTTCTAGAGCAGTTCATGGTCTGGTTTTGCAGTTTGGGTTTTACTTATTTCAGGCATGATCATTATTTTAGCACTGAACGATTTTGTTGTTCGGGAATTAAGGTTATCTTTCTGCTTCTCTTGTTCAAACCAGATTTAAAGGGGCCTTACCGCGAAAATTCTACTTTTTGAGGTTTTAATTGAATTATACTCGCTATAAAGAACCCCAAAGTGGTATTTTGACCCATTCATGCATTTAAGAGTAATTCTTTAAAAACCTGCATCATACCCACGAAAACGAGCAGGTCGTATTGTGCTGACGTCAGCATGATGTGAACTGCCCCCACCAGGAAGAGTCTGTTCTACCAGCACCGCCCCCAGTCTAACACCAACACTAGATTTCTCCACTGAGCTAGTGATGATCAGCAAAAAACTTTCATTTTAGATGCAGAATACTGTATATCTTCCAGGCGTGTCCTCAATAAATTCCAGCTCAAACTGGTGTTAGACGCCGGGCTCCTTTAAGACCCCCTACCCCCGTCGGGCACAGTTGTAAAGATGTCGAGTGTATTTGTGTTGTGAACCAGTATAGTGATGGCCAGGGCTACTAAAGCCAGATATATGGTATCCGTATTTGAAAAAATTGGGATACTGTTTTTTTTTGATGTCATGAAGCAGCAGGCGGAGCCTCTATTTTTAACACCTAAATCTCTTAAAAAGCCATTTTTCATGATGATTTGAAGAAACAGAACAAAAAGGTATTCAATATTTTTGGAGAAATCATTTACAAAATTACAGATAATGTGTAAACAACCATATTTTTAAAATACTCAATAAGGGGAAAGTACTCCCTTTTTTATGATAGAAAATGTTTGTCTATCAAATGAAATAAAAAAGCAAAAGTCTCAATACACAAAATGCCTTTTCCCATCTGTTTATTTTGAATCTGTCCAATTTCCAAACCATTTCCAGAAGCAGTCGTAGGTCCGTCCCACCGACGGGGCTTTAGACATCATCACGCGTGTGAAGTCACGTTTCACTTTATTCCTCACTTTAGATTACAGGGATCACTCTGTGGAGACTCAGCACATCAAGTCACATCACAAACAGAACCAACAAGCATCTCAGATCGAAAAACAAAAGCTGCCTTACAGCAGAGCAAGCCCACATCTGCATCCTTCCACCGCCGTGCCGAGCAGTCAATGAGCTTTGAGTTGATGATCTGTGGTGTCATCTACATTTACTGATAACAGTCACTGTAACAGCACATGCTCAGACTGAACTTGGAATCTCATTGGTCAGTTTCTACCTTAAATAACTTACAATAAAGTAAAAATATTGTGAAAAAAATAGGATTAGCAAAAAAAAAGGCAAGAATTGTTATTCTTACAATTAGAAAGACTGAGTAATAGCTGTTTATTTCTCTATAGAAGTCTATGGAGTTTTGGATTTTTGGAACCAGCAGTTACTTCCTGTTTGGAACACGAGGGGGGAGGAGTTACTCAGTCCAGTTCTCATACAGAGTCAATGTTTTTTTTAATTATTCTTACCCACAAGTACAGTTGGACGGCACGCAACAAGAAGACTAAACAAGGAAATGGAGAGAAACCCAACAACACATTAGAAGAAAAGCTCTGAAAGAACAACAGTCGCCTCGGCGTGTCTCTCTCCTCTCTTATCCATGTTAGCATCAGCTGCCTGGTGACGGCCCCTCAATCAGCTGATCCACCTCCGCCGTTCCAGCCCTCAAATGTCTGAGCTGCTCAAAAAGAAAACAAACAGAACCACAACAAAGAGTTCAGAAGGCCGTAGTGATGACGCAGTGGTGACCTTGGTCTACTACGTACGGTGGCCCTGAAGTGAAAATCACATCAACAAAGCACTCAATGCAAAAAAAAAAGATACAAATCTTAAGAACAGATAATAAAAAAGCAGCATTACATTTTTTAAATTAAAGCAAAATTCCAGAAACCAAAACGCAATTCCAGAATAAAAAATGAAATCAAAATGTAATTTTTCGGAGAACAATAGTTATTTCCAGGATCAAAATACAATGGTAAAATAAATTAAAACATCTCTTTTTTTATGTTTAAGCTTTTTCAAACATGTCTTTTTCATGAGTAGGAGAATTATATCACTTCATTGTGAATCACTTTCTCTTCAAATGATGGACAAACATAATCATCCAATCAGAGATATCCCATAATACCTACCTGTGTTAGATTCTTCTTTTGTTTCATTTTTAACTTTTTGTTTGGATTTCTGTAAATTATTTTTTGTTTGTCTTTTTCACTGAAACTGGAAAAGATACTTTGGGATATTTGTGATTGGATGATGTCATTTTTCCATCGTTCAACTAAAAGTCATTTGACATGGAGTGATACAGGATATACTCCATCCTAATCATTAAACTTTTATTAGTGTGTGGATATTGAAGATGCATAAAAAACCCTCAAATGTCAAAAAGAAAATGTCCTCATCCAATCATCAATGTCCCATTGTACCTGTTTTTTCTTGTGTTTTTTAATATTTTATTTTGATTTGGGAGAATTTATGGAAGTTCTTTTCAGCCATAATTTGAAGTAATATGGAATTCTCAATCAACAATTCAATTTGCAACTTGACCATTCATTTTGAAAATTGTAAATTGCAAAATGCATTGTCATTGGAAGTATGACATCAAAAACCCATGACAATTTACAATGCAATTGATTTTGTTTTTATTCAGTGTTTTATTTTTGAAATTGTCATATTGAATTGTACATTTTGATATGGAATTCTAAATTGTAAAATGAATTTTTTCATATTTCAAGCCGGAATTGAATATTGAATTGTCAATTGCAAAATGCATTTTTAAATTGCACGATGAATTTGCTAATTGAATTGTCAATTGCGAAATGCACATTACTTTGAATTATGACTGAAAAAAACTGCCACAGAATTACTTGAATTTCCCAGAATGAGAATTTGCATAAGAAAAAAGTAGTTTAGTGATGGATGAGTGGTACAGCTGACCTGGGCGGTCAATACTCCAGTATGGGTACCTAGCATAGACCGTAAAAACAATGGACAGCTCGGCCCCTCCTCCCTCATGTCCAAACAGGAAGTAGCTGCTGGTTCCAAGAAGTCATACAGACTTACATTCCATTCATCCATTGTTATTTCTGAGTCATTTTTTAGTCAGATTAACAATTCTTGCTCTGATACCTTTTTATTAACATCTTCTTTTTAATCCAAACTTTTTTTTTAAGATATGTTTTCTTTAGTTATTCAAGTCATAAACTGACCAATCAGATGCCTCAGTGGTGCCCACTGGCTCCACCTCCAACGTTTGATTGACAGATTCTCCTGAGCCCTGTTTTAAGTAGAAGGGGTGTGGACTTCCAACAAGCTCACTCCTGATTGGTGACTAGTGACCCAAAAAAATGTGACTTAGATGGACTCGGAAAAAGACTGGTTGGCTGGTTTCAAAATTGTATGAGTGACATCAAAACCTTGCTTTGTCCAGTGGTTATTGTATGTCTATGGTCCCGTGGCAAGACCCTTTGCACTACTGTTTATCTATGTAGCCACAAGGGGGCGCCAGGTCTGGGTATTTTATCCCAGAATAAAATGCAGATCGGTGTTCTGTCAGGAAGGGAATCTGGCGTAAAACTGTCCAATACCAAATATGCGGCTCAGTGAAAGCTGATTTTTCAATTTAAAAAAAACAAAAAAACATTTCATTTTGACTTCATTTCTTTTTTTGTATGTGTTTTGGTTGTTCTGATTTCTAAAAAAATAATGTCCTTTTGTATTTATTTGTTTTGCTTTTTAATTGTCGTTGTGATCTTTAAAAGATTTTTACGTTAAATGATTCGTTAGTGAGATTTGCACTCCAGAGGCTCCGTAAGTTATGAAGGACAGTTGGTTTGTTCAGAGAACCATCTTACTGGTATCTGTGGGAATACTGACTCTCACAAAACCCCCTAACAGAAGGAAAAAGAACATTTCACACAACATTCCTCCAGGTTTTACTTTTTGCCCGACATCGTGTTGGCCGAGAAGACCAAATCACTCCAGTCGGTTCTGTCTGCAGGACATTGTTCCAGAAGTCTCATCTCATTTGCTCAGATGCAGTTTGATGAACACCACTCAAGCTTCCATGCCCTTTTAAACAGCACAGGCTTTTTTCTGGTAACCTTACACAACAGAACAGTCTTTTTTTAGTCTTCTATGAGAGCTGCAATGGACTTAACTTCCTTACTCAGGTCTATAAGGTCAGAGGTAGCTTTTAAGATTTGTATGCATGCCCTGCATTTGTCTATAATCTTTTCTACTGGAGAATGACTTCATTTCTTAGACATTCTTTCATAACCTTTTCTAAGTAAATAAGCAGCAGCAGTTCTGAGAGTTTTTCTACATTGTGAGGGATCCCACCTGCAGATTTTGGACCACAAAGCTTTTACTGTGGTTTGTACACCTGCTGAAGGCAAGAAAATTAAACAATTAGCAACACTTGACTTGAACTTTTCTCATAAATCTTGCAGGAGCAGGAAGCTGCTACTCATATTTTTGTGCCATTTTGATAAATACCTAAAAAATACTTTATTTTATCCGTCTCTGACTCCACATTCAGGTGAGATTTTTTTTGTTTAATTACTAAATGAAAAACACAGGAATGAATGAAAAGGAGAAAAAAATGGAGATGAAACATAGTCAATGAGCACTGGAGTGTGCAGACATTTTGAATAATTGAAAACAGCTGCGCTAACAAACCCAGAAACCGAATGATATGCAGCACACAGATCAGGTTAACTCCTTCATCTTTAAACATGGACAGTGGTTGGTGGTTATTGCACGTGATCCAGATTCATCAACATCCACTAGTACGAGCATTTCATCTAAAGTGAGATTACAGTATCATTGTGTTCTTTCAAGCAACAAAAGTGTGACAGCTGTAGCAGAAATGGTTTCATCATTTAATACATTTAAAAGAAATTCCTAATAAAGACAAAATGTTTTCTAGGTTGGCCTGTTTTTCTTTTCAACAAATTGTATGTTTTAATGTAGTAAAAATGTTTTTGAGTTTCATGTTGAAAAGCATGAGAATAAGCAGTTTTCAGCTGTCTAAATTCCTTCCCTACTCACTATATAGCACGTTCACCATTTTCTAGTGCTGTCTGAATCTACAATTCCACAATCGAGTGCACTAGAGATTACCCAGAAGTCTTTGCGAAAAACCAGCGTACATTGATGCTCACTACATGGGCCAATATAGACCACAATGCATTGCAGTTGAACAATTTTTGCGAAAAAACGTGTTTGATGTTATTTATTATTAAACCGTCCACATTTCATTATCAGAACTCAGTGGAGATTCATAATTAGATGTTATGAAATGTTTGTATTTATTTAATTTTAACTTGGTGAAATCGGTGACATCATATCTGGCATTTTTAAAAAAAAAGAAAAGTAATGAGCATATTGTCCGAATTGCCTTTAAAATCCAGAGCACTAGATAGTCCCGCACTATATAGTTTTTTAGTAGTTAGGGATTAGAGAGGGAATTCCGTGGCACGTGTGGCCCATTCAAGAATACGCTGAACGTGGGTTTTCAAACTCACTTTTTTGCGTATGTTCACACAGGTCCGTCGCAACCCGATACCCTCCCCCTCCACAGGCAAAAAGCTTTACCCCTCCCCCTCCCCAGGCAA
>NC_050516.1:30433946-30463613 GCF_002922805.2 Oryzias melastigma
CTCCCCCCTGACTTTTGTGTCAATATCAGACTGAATCCAAATTTTTCCCTCTTCCTACCGCTCCACTTTTAGGGGCATTTGTAGTGGAAGTGATGTCCGAAATATTTTTTTCTTAATGTAATGCAGCCTCCATTGAAAGGTGATTCACGCTGTGCCAACTGAGGAGAAACTAACGTCTTCCTGTGGGTGCGCTCTAAAGCACAGAAGTTTACATTTAAATGTAAGTAATGACTTTTTATTTTAGCATGACCTTTTTGAAGTTATAAAACCGCTGTTGTTATGTATATCCGAGCACTGGAAGCTCCGCGCTAACGCTAGCTAAACGGCAACTATTGGAAACATCATCGAGTGGAAGTGATGTAAGAATTCGGAGACATTATTTGTCCAGAACTCTCTGTTTGGAGAGCAAAATGTAGGGGAGAAGTGTCGTTATTGACAACGATGAAGGAATCAATGCTAGCTTCTAGTATTAGCTCCTCAGCTAAAAAAAAAAAAAAACTGAAATATTTATGTTTTAGCTAAGCCACTACCCAATCCAAGTCCCTGATTGGTCGAAGTTTCACTGTTTTATAGCCCCCCCCCAAAAAGCCTACAAAAATCAAAAATTCAGCAACACGTGAATGTGAGAGTTTTGAACACGGAACCCGAAACATGCAAATATATGCGTTTACATACACTTTTCATTGAAAGAGGTCGTCCAAATGCACGTTTCCAAGCCCGATGTGAATGTAACATTATCTCCAATCATCTTTTGTAACAGCGTTCCCAGTGCTCTTTTAAAAATTATGAAAACAAAAACCTCTCATTTTCTAGGATAGTTTGTGCATGGAGCAACCCCGCCCCTCTTTTCTCGCTGCTGCAGAGTGAAGTGGAGCAGTGTATTTACTATGTCACAAATCTTTTTCAAACAGCATTTTTCTCCACTTTAAATGAAACTCATGCAATTAATTTCTATCTTAATTTTCTTTATATATGTCCTTCATTATCAGAAAAACACGACAGGAATGTGGTAAAAGCACCATTTTCATGTAAGTGGGTCTTTAAATGCCTCTGTTGAGCTAAACTCTGTAAAAGGTCCTTCCTGCTTGACAGGAGCTCTGAGAATGGAGATTGGCTTCTTTATCTTTCGGGTTTGACATATTTGCTTGATGACCATTGTCTCTCTGTCTTTGATTTCCTGTCACACAACTGTCAGTCTTGTTATTCGCTTGTCATCTTGCTTCCTGAATAAATCAGCTGACCTGAATTTCTAAATTGAGCTCAACTAAGATGAACTTTTGTAAATCTGCTGTCACTTTAACAAGTAGTATTCCCGGGTTAAACGTTAATGAACGGATGAAGTCATTGTCAAAAATGTGGCATTCAATGTAGTTAGATAATATAAAATAAAGACTATATGAAATGTGGAGAAGTGCATTCTGTGTATGAGCTTCCCACACACCCATGCATCTGAGAGGAAGCAGCAGCAGCCTCCCTCATTCTGCTCTGGTGTGCAGTTGTGGGCGTCTAGAAAGTTCTAACTCAGATTTATTGGCTTCATATTTAATCACGAACCGACTTTTAAAAGTATAAAAATTAATGTCTGATTTAAATAAGAGAAAGTGTTTAAAGTCCCCTTATGACAATCCAATTAGTGTTTGAATTATGATTATGAAGTTTTTAACCAAAATTCCACAACCTAAATGTCTTTAAAAGCCATTTTTCATGTCGATCTGAAGCCTCTTGTTTCCAAAATCTCCTCTGAGGGGGCGTGGCTTTTGGAGTTGAGCTGAGCAACTCCGCCCCTGATCTCCCCTTCTGTCTGATTATGAAATCTTTGTGTAAATCTTCGACGCTGCTACATAAAAATATCGTAATGTCCAGTCGTTTTACCTTTTAGTTTACCTTTTTTGGTAGTCCCTGGAATTTGGTTGTTTTGTGTTCTATTTGTTCACTTCCTGTTTTGTTTAGGAGCACTTCCTGTTCCAGGAAGTCCAGTGATTTTGGTTTCCTTTGACAGACCTGTTTAAAATTAAAAATGTTTTCATTTAATTTGTGTTTTTGATTAGGAATTGGTGCTAAATGGGAGACATTTCGTTTTACTATGCTGAATTTCTTAGAAGTAAAATGCATTTGAATGTTTGTTTCTTATGATACATGTTTAATTTTTGATTAGTAATTGGGTTGGTTCGGTGAAAAGGTGGGGGTAGCCACGTATAAAAGAGGACCTCTTTTTTAAAATGGACGCCTCCTTTTTGTTGTCGGTAGGGCTGCCGCGATTAGTCGACTAATCAACTGTTAAAATAGTCGACGACTAATTTAATAGTTGATTAGTCATTACTTTATATTATATGGAGTCAGAGTGTAGTAAAGTTAAAAGTTATGATGGCATTATTCTGGCTTTTGAACTATTTCTGCATTTATTAAGTATTTTTATTCAATTTCGGAGTTTAGATAATATTTCAGTTACATGCTAGTTATTTTGGCTATTTTGGGCTTTTTAAGACATTTTGAAGTTTAGCTAATATTTCAGCTGCATACTAGCTATTTTGGCTAATTTAGTTTTTTTTTGTTTTTGTTTATTTTTTAGGCTATTTTGGAGTTTAGCACATTTTTCAGCTACATGTTAGCAATTTTGGCTAATTTAGGCTTTTTTAGTTTTTTACGATATTTTGGAGTTTAGCTAATATTTCAGCTGCATTCTAGTTGTTTTGGCTAATTTAGCCTTTTCCCATTATTTAGGCTATTTTGGCACTTAACTAATATTTTAACTGGCTTTAACAGCGTTTTCAGCTATCAGCTCTAGCATCTTAAGCAGCCAAATTTATCTTACAGCATTCACACTAGCATTATCACAGGCAATGCTTTATATCTAGTTTTTAGTTCGTTTAAAGGTAATAATGGTTAATATGTGTGTTTTACATCCCATTTGTGCATGACCCGATTAGTCGACTAATCTGGATAAATAATCATTGATTAGTCGACTATTAAAATAATTGTTTATGGCAGCATTGGATGTATGGCTTGATGGTGCAGCACTGTGGGCTGTTTTCCTGCCATACGTCTTTCCAAACTTATGTATATTTCATAAGTTTTTGCAAGAAAACATCACAAAAGAAGAGAACCTTGACTAATCGTGTGGACAGTGGTTTGTTCATCTGACACTCGGCTCATTTGACTGCAGTCAATGTGAAGATACCATCTTCTCTTCTCCAGAACCTGAACTAGACACGCTAGGAACAGATGAGGGTTTAGTGCATGTGCAGCAGAGCTGTTGTGACGTAAAGAAGGATCATTACACAGTTTGATTAACAGTGATTTAAAAGAAGAAATACTCAGAAATGCAAAAACGAAATTATTTCTTATTACATTTGTTCAATTTCATAGGAAAAAGGTTAAAAACTCAAAAACATGATCTTCATCAGAGGGGGACTTTTAAGTCTTTTGCATTGAAGGTTTCTGGGTATATGTGTTCCATGCATGAAAACATAATTACCTGCAGCAAAGCTTTATTTGGGCTTCACAGATCATCAGATTTTAATTAATCTCTTAAATAATCTCTTAACGAGTGTTCTGCCTCTGTGATGGGTCAGCAGTCGTTTCGTTCCAGGTTTTGATTCACTCTTTCATGGACAAATATGGAACACACGCTTGAATTTGATGTAAAATTAGGAATTAGGCTTCGGATTAATAAATTTGCCAAAATTATACTTTTTTTTAAGATTTTGATAACAAAGATTAAATGAGACAACTTGAAATTTCTTGAAATAGTTCGGCGAGCATCTGAAAAACCTGCAGTTAACATTCAGGGTTGGTTTGTCGGCCTCCTTGCAGAGTCCAGCCTCTCCAGGAGTCCGTTTCTGTTTATTTTTTTACTGTTTTCCTTAGATTTGCCAGAGGCGGCATTTTAATAGAGTGCACACAAAGTCTGTGTTCTGGAGACAACAGAGGCGCGCCGCGGCCCCAGTCGCTAACATCTGCTCCACCCCTTCACCTGCTCTGCAATCAAAATGTGCCCACAGCTCTTCCTACACCCCACTGCATTAGGATCTAAATGTAATTAAGAGATCTCACTGGTTTAATAATCGGAGGTTACGCGTAAAGTACCAGACTGGACCGGATGACATTTTCTTATTAACCGCAGGATTATTTCCTCGCCTGCATCCGAACCTCCAGCTGATGGAAGAAGTGGCTGCAAACTCCTTCATTGTGTTAGTTTTTGTTCTCCTTACATGACGATGATTTAAACAGTTGTAAAATAATCTCTGATAAGGTGATGTGCTGTAAAACCCAGCCTCTCTGCTTTGAAATTGACAACAAAGATTGCCCTTTTTAGGTTAGAATGCCTGAAGTATCAGAAAAAAGTGATTCTTTTGAGATATAAAAGACAATATTGCATAATAAGGGAAGTGCGATTGTTCATTTAACCGTCGAACCGAGCCAAAACAAACTGGAACAGAATCCAAACAGTAGTTGTGAGGGATGGTGGCTCGCCGGGCGACAGTTTTCAGGTGTCTGTTAACATGTCGCCAAAGAGGGAAAAATACCAGCAATGATCTTACAAAAGAAATGTTTCGCTGCAGATCAATTTGGGAAGGGTTACAAGGCCATTTCTAAACAATTTGGAGTCCATCAAAAAGTAGTGAGAAAGTGGCAAACTGTCGATGTCGGACTGTGAAATCTTCAGAGAGATTGCAAACATCACAAAGAAAAGGACTTCATCTCAAACTCCAAACACCTGAGGATGTTGACTCGTTTATGTGAAATGACCAGAAGTCTTCAAGTATCACAATACTAACGCTACAATAAAAACACCAGATTCTGAAAATGTCTTGTTTGAATGAATAGATTTAAAGAAATGTTTAGTTAAAACCACAGCAGGGGGGTGAAACATCCGGCCCGTGGGCCAAATCCGGCCCTTCAGATGGTTTAATCCTAAAAAGGGTGTTTAAATAAATAAAAAAAAGCTAGTTTCTACCCCATTCCTGTGGTGAGTTATGATTATTTAAAAAATAGCTTTAATGCACAATTCCACCACTAGGGGGAGCAAAGGAAAAGAAATACCATCATAACAAGAGATGAGCAAGAAATAAACAGCATGATTGTGTCCAAATTCTCCTAACTGCTAAAAAAATCTATACAGTGCGGGACTATCTTCTGCCTTGGATTTTAAAGGTAATTCAGACACGATGCTCACTACTTTTCTTTCATTTTTCCAAACGTCGGATTTGACGTCACCGATTTTGCAAAGTGAAAATCGAATAAATACGAACATTCCACGATGTTTATTGTTGATGGTTTATTCAAATATTACATTTAAACTCATTTTTTTGTTCGACCGCAATGCATTGTGGTCTATATTAGCTAATCGAGCATCGATGCACGCTAGTTTTTCGCAAAGACTTCTGGGAAATTTTGAGTGCACTCAATTTTGGAATTAGTAAATTCGGACAGTAGAAAATGGCGAACGGATTATATAGTGATAAACCGCTGTTAAGTTGCTATAAAAAATATCAGGTGTGACGTCACGATTACCAAAAAGATAATAAGAATAATAAGTGATTAGGCTACTAGGTTGTTTGAGGCATTTTTTCCAACTGAGAAAAAACAAAACAAAAACAAGTTATTACATATTTGACTGTTTTATCTGCTATTTGGTGATCTGTAATTTTTGAAAGATAATTATCAGTGGGTGTATAAGCAAGTTTACCTAAACATTTTTTTAAATCAGTTTTAAATAAATAAAATCTTAATTATTTCTTTAAGTTGTGTACCTTCTCCAGCGTGTAAACAACAGAACTCTCTGAAGGAGAGGGCTGAAAAAGGATTGACAGGAAACTTTTAAAAGATTAAAAATAATAATAATAAAAAAAAACTTTCAGAAAGAACCGTTGCACTTAAAATATTACAAATGTATTTGTTTCCTTGGAAACTAATGCAGCTCAGAAAGTGGAGGGTGCCAAAGTTTTTCACAGTGTCACAGACATCAATCACACAACACTATCAAAGTCCGTGGGAGAAAAAAATTGAAATAAATAAATATAAAAAAAAAAGAAAGGCACACGTTCTTTTACTTGCAAATTTAATTGAATTTAATTAGAAACTAAATCATTTTTATATTTTTAGAGTGAAAAATACAGTTTATTTTTTTGTAGATTCTTAAGATCTTTTAATATAGAGGTTAAATGTTTTAAATTATGATTGTGACTAAAGTTTGGAGGATTGATGAGAACACAAATCAAATGAGAAAAACTGCATATTGAAGTGTATAGGAGTTTAAGAACAGGATTTGTTAATTAATGGAAAAAGCTGTGGAGAGTAAAATGAGTTAATTTGATCTTTTTACTGTAAAATGCTGGTAAACATTGTAATATTAAATGCGGCTTTGATAAAAGACGATAAAAATATAATAGTTTTATTGCATTTTGACTACAAATACAAGCTAAATACTCCTGCTGCTAAAGAAAACACAACATTTGATTTGTTTTTCTGTAAAGGAAGACAAACAATAAATGTATTCATTTCATTAAGTTTCTTTACTGCCAGCAAAACAAGCAAAAACAAGATGTTTTTTCTAATTAAATCTATTTTAATAACAATTTATTTATTTATTTTATTTATTTATTTATTTATTCATATCATAATTTTTGGTTGAAGATCCAATTCATCGATATTGATTAATTTTGACCAATCAGATTCATAGACCTAAAATGGATCCAGGACATCTTTAGTCAAAACTTCAACCAGTCAAAGTCGGAGATAAATACCTGGTACTGATGACGTTTTTCAGATTTCTTGCATTTATTCAAGATAATCAAATTAAATATGTGAACAAACAAACAAGAATTAATATCAAATTCATTCACATTTTAGTTTAAAAGAGTTCCGCCCACTGTTCTACCACACTGTATGGTCACACGTCTTTGCTAATTTCAATGTTTCCACATATTGGACCGTAATGATGGTCTATCAGTTTTTGCTGCATCACGTGTTGTCCACTCTTATGGTACTTGATTGTTTTTACTTTATAATAAAATAAGCATATTTTGTTTCCATCCAAATTCTGCAGACCTTCAGGTAGAGACACCATTAAAACCTAAAATGTTCAGCAGCTATTGGGTTTTTTAGGGTCATTTGGAGTTTAGCTTTATTTTAGCAACATGCTAGCTGTTTTTGTTAATGTACGCATTTTTTTTTCTTTTTTTATTCTAGTTTGGAATATTTTAGCAACATGCTAGCTGTTTTTGTTAATTTACACTTTTTTTTCTTTTTTTATTCTAGTTTGGAATATTTTAGCATTATGCTAGCTGTTTTGGAAAAATTCGAATTTTTTTATCCAGATAGTTTTTTAGGCTAATTTGGAGTTTAGTTTTATTTTAGCAACATGCTAGCTGTTTTTGTTAATTTACACTTTTTTTTCCTTTTTTATTCTAGTTTGGAATATTTTAGCATTATGCTAGCTGTTTTGGAAAAATTTGAATTTTTTTATCCAGTTTTTATTTTTTTTTTTTTAGGTTGATTTGGAGTTTAGCTTTATTTTAGCAACATGCTAGCTGTTTTTGTTAATGTACGCATTTTTTTTTCTTTTTTTATTCTAGTTTGGAATATTTTAGCAACATGCTAGCTGTTTTTGTTAATTTACACTTTTTTTTCTTTTTTTATTCTAGTTTGGAATATTTTAGCATTATGCTAGCTGTTTTGGAAAAATTCGAATTTTTTTATCCAGATAGTTTTTTAGGCTAATTTGGAGTTTAGTTTTATTTTAGCAACATGCTAGCTGTTTTTGTTAATTTACACTTTTTTTTCTTTTTTTATTCTAGTTTGGAATATTTTAGCATTATGCTAGCTGTTTTGGAAAAATTCGAATTTTTTTATCCAGATAGTTTTTTAGGCTAATTTGGAGTTTAGTTTTATTTTAGCAACATGCTAGCTGTTTTTGTTAATTTACACTTTTTTTTCCTTTTTTATTCTAGTTTGGAATATTTTAGCATTATGCTAGCTGTTTTGGAAAAATTCGAATTTTTTTATCCAGATAGTTTTTTAGGCTAATTTGGAGTTTAGTTTTATTTTAGCAACATGCTAGCTGTTTTTGTTAATTTACACTTTTTTTTCCTTTTTTATTCTAGTTTGGAATATTTTAGCATTATGCTAGCTGTTTTGGAAAAATTCGAATTTTTTTATCCAGATAGTTTTTTAGGCTAATTTGGAGTTTAGTTTTATTTTAGCAACATGCTAGCTGTTTTTGTTAATTTACACTTTTTTTTCCTTTTTTATTCTAGTTTGGAATATTTTAGCATTATGCTAGCTGTTTTGGAAAAATTCGAATTTTTTTATCCAGATAGTTTTTTAGGCTAATTTGGAGTTTAGTTTTATTTTAGCAACATGCTAGCTGTTTTTGTTAATTTACACTTTTTTTTCCTTTTTTATTCTAGTTTGGAATATTTTAGCATTATGCTAGCTGTTTTGGAAAAAATAGAATTTTCTTATCCAGTTTTCTTTTTTTTTAGGTTAATTTGGAGTTTAGCTTTATTTTAGCAACATGCTAGCTGTTTTTGTTAATGTACACAATTCTTTTTTCATTTTTATTCTAGTTTGGAATATTTTAGCATTATGCTAGCTGTTTTGGAAAAATTTGAATTTTTTTATCCAGTTTGTTTTTTTAGGCTAATTTGGAGTTTAGCTAATATTTTAACAATATGTTAGCTGTTTTGGCAAAATTAGACATTTTCAATTTTTTAGGCTAATTTGGCATTTAGCTAATATGTTAGCAAGCTTTCAGCATTTTTAGCTAGCTATTGATTTCAGCATCTTCAGCTATCAGCACTAGCATCTTCAGCACGCATTCACACTAGCATTATCACAGCTAATGCCATATATCCAGTTTTTTGAAACATTTGCTTTACTTTCTATTTTTAATAATTGATTTATTTTTGAGTGGGGCTGCACTGTGTTGTAGTGGTTAGCGCCCTCGCCTCACAGGAAGAAGATTCTGGTTCAAATCCCAGCTGGGGTCGTTCTGTGTGGAGTTTGCATGTTCTCCCCGTGCATGTTTGGGTTTTCTTCCCCCAATTGTCCAATGGATGGATGTTTCCACTGCCGGCCACCTCTGAAGAAGTCGCCGTGTCGTCACAATCAGCTGGTTGTTGCGTCTGTAACTCGCCACCCCACCAACCACAACAGTTCCCGCTCAATGACGAGCTGGCCAGGACTTTAACTGTTCATTCACATTTTGTTCATGAGGGCGAGGGGTGAGTTTTATTAGAAACCGTCGCCTCCCACCCACTGGAAAGAGAAAGAAAGATTCAAATAAAACAATTACCAAACCAACACATAGATATATGTGTGTAAATATGTTTTTTTTCTAAAAATAAATTCAACATGAAGCCAATTTCTTAGATTTAATGAGGAAAAAAAGAACTTGAGAATCACATTTATACCAGCAGGCTGACAATCCTGGGAATGTTTCCAATCTGCATGACCAAACACAGAGTGCAGAATACAATAAATCATTAGCATCATAACAAATAACTAGTAGAATAAATGTGCCACAGAGAAGACAGAGGAGCAGGTAGACGGTGGCAGGCCCAGAAAAATTAGAAGAGAATTACCTGAGCACATAAAGGCCTCCATACTCCATCAAAAGCCCACAATGAGATAAACAACCATGCGCAGATGCTCGATTTAGAATCACAAGTCAAGCTAACGTGCGTGTTCTTGGCTTGTGTAAAGAAGCCAAGGTCCCCAGAAAATAAATATGCTAAGTTATGCACAGGGAGAACGTACAGAAGAAACCTAGCGTCTCACTGTGAGGTGATATCACAAACCACCACATCACTATAACACCTTCTTCTTATAAATATTTTATGTCCTTTTTTTTCTCAAAATGATAAAACAGAAACATAACAGAGGCAGCACAGTCGCTGTGAATGGTGGGTTTTTGTGAAAAATAACATTATCTGCAAAATTAGATTTTTTTTTTTGCATTTTAGTCATTTGTTTTGGCAACATGTTTCCAACCAGAGAAACTGCAAATGAGGGATAGAGCAGTTAGAGACACAAGAGCACAGAAAAATCAGGAAAAAATAGATTAATGGGTTAAAATGAGTGAACACAACACAAAAAGTAGAAAAAATGTGCCTTAAAAGAAGTCAAAGTGCCATTTTATGATGAAAAATAGTCTGTAACCAAGTCAATTATCAACTCAGTTAACATGACCTGATCATAGTGACACTCCTGGGAACATTTATACTGAGTTATCAGCTCATTTAACAACACAAGGAGACTTTTATGTCACAGAACTCTGACATCTCTATGTAGTCTGCTTGTGATTGACCTCTAAACGAACAAACCTGCTGCACGAGGAAGCAGCCGTCTGCCCGTTTGTGACTAGGATCGGGCACTGAAGTTCGGTTCCAAGTAGAAACCGTTATGATTTACGCGGTTCTACAGAAACTGAAAGAAGCGGTGCTGCATTTCGGTGCTTAGTTTCAGGTTTACTTTTCTTAGGACATGTCAATCACTTCAGTACTTTGAAGTTCTAGCCAATCATTTGGCCTTTCCTGCGATAGTGGGCGGGCTCATATAAAACCACTGACAGGGCGAGCAGGAGAGCAAATGTCTGGCTGCATTTTACAGCAGCTCACTGCGTCGCATCAGCCAATCAGGAATCATTTTCAGTTGTTGCGGGGAGCGCGGGCAACCTGCTCGGGTCTCCTGAACTGGGATATTTTACTTATTTTCGTCGAGACAATAATAAAACAAAAGGTTCCCTATTTTTCCTCCCTCTTAGGTTAATGCGGGACAGCCTTCAAACTCAATCGCAGAGACACAGAAACACCATGGACGCGGCTGTCATCCAGACACACCCCCTGAGTGAGATCAAAGCCCCGGTAATCCCTCAGACTAGCTCAGGATCACATGTTTGACAGGCGCGGCGAAAGAGGGGAGGGGCCACCAGTTTGCGGAGCTCTGATTAAATGGGAACAGCCAACACGTCATAAAACGACGACACCCCAAAGCGTCAATATGTGACTTTGGAATGAAAATGTGTTGATTTGGGAAGATGTTGACATTATTTTTATGACTGAAGTACCAGAATTGGGACAGATTAGGAACCGGAACTGAAACCAAAGAATCGGCGCCGAACACCAATACAGGTTTGACCATTTCCCAACAAATAGCCCATTTCCACATGTAAGGGTAGTTGTGACTGAGGCATAATCTATGATTCAGTGTATAGACTGTGGGAGGAAGCCGAGGTGTCCTGAGAAAATCCACCCATAAACGAGGAAATCTGTGTCAAATGTGAAAGAAATTATATTAAATAAGGTATAAACTTACTGTAAAGACAAAACTAATGAGAAACGTGACCCTAAGCTAACGTGGCGAGGGAAGTGAAGCTGACTGTAACCCAACGAGGGCACCAGTCTGTAGTGGAACATCCATCCCAAATGATGGATGCTCCACTGCGAAAAGCAAACACTGTTATTATAATTAAAAAGGAAAAAAAGTATTAATAAATGAAACAAGCAGGTACAAAGATCAGCCATAATGCTTTCATGTTTGGACCAAATGAAGTGTCTCAACTTGTTTAAGTCCTGCGGTGATATGAAGCGTTTCAGATGAGAGGTGGAAAATGTAATTTACAAGACCTTCAAATTGATTTGCAACTGTGTGTATTTACGCATGTTGCTGTGTTTAAGAGATGCTAATTAGTTAAGCTACTCCCCACTGACGGTGTCAGACCTTTTAATAAAAGAATTTCATCTCATGCACCTTTTTCATTTTCAAAACATGAGAGAGCTTAATTTGATGTTCAGATTTGGTAATTAACTCATTATCAGGTCAAATGTGGTGATTTTAAGGAAGAAAGGATTCAGTTAAAATAAAATGTGTGATTGGAGGCTTTTTATGTTGTTTTCTTACTTTGAACATCCAGCTTTAGATTATTTATTGGTGATTGGATCACAATAGTACATTAATAAGGATTAAAAATGATGGCTGGCTCAAGCTAAACTGAAACTCACCCATCTTCCTGAGGTATAATGTCAGAACTGGGACAGTGTTTTAATGAGGGCGTTCTGTTTAGAGTGAGGTCTTTTATGATATGTGAAAGGTTTAAATATAGAAAGATGTGTCATGGCCATTCATTAATAAAACAGGTTAGAAATAAACCCAAAATAGAGCCGTTTCTGTTGTCTTAAAAATACAACATCCGTTTGCATTTTTTCTCACCGTCATCGTGATTGTCTTATTGCGCACTAAAATACAAAACAAGACAGTGACTCATAGTTTAACAACAGCTAAAGAGACAAACTTTGCGGTTTTGAAAAGCAAATTGTTGCCATCAAGGGAATTCATTGATCCGCATACACTTATGGTTACAGAGTCAAATAAAAGTTCCATGGATGTTTTCACCCAAACTCAATGATTTAATCTCATTTTTTTTTCCAAGAAGTACAAATTGTGAGTGGGTAGTTGTGCTAAAGCTTCCAAGAAAGTATGTGGGATAATGTATGAAAAAAAAAAAAAAACTATAAGAGAAAATTTATGAGTGTGAAAGTTAATTTTAGCTCAAATCTAAGAGCTTCTGATCCTATTGTGACAAAGGTTGAAATATTGGGTCAACACTTGTTTGTGTGATTTTGTAAGATTTCACTCTCTGCGCAGACTGCTATATTTAAACAAAAGAGTGCTTTTGTTTGTTGGTTTTCTATTTTCTAATCAATGCATTTCACAATTTGTATAATTTTTTTTTAAATGTGTGGTTCGAGCCGTATTTTCCACTTTCTATGCTTGAAATAAACCAGAACAATCAACAAATTAATCCAATCTTTATCTACAGAGCTCTTTTCCAACAAATGTAGCTTTACATTAAAAACATTTCCAAATTTAAGAGCCAAGGAGCAAGACAAAAATAATATAAATATACACACATATACACAACCCCCACACACCTTTACACACAACAATCAATCAATCAATCAGTTATCCTTTAAATAATCAGCAACATAAGAATAGAGTACTAAGGCTACCGTATAAATAAATACTAAAGAAATAGATTATGTGAAAAAGTGTAAAACTTGGAGAAAAAGTCAATATTTTTCAAAAACAAATTTAGTTTCATGACTTCTAATTTGAAATTTTACAAGTTTAAGCTCAAGTGAATGAGGCAAACGGTTGTTTGCCATTAAAAAAACGAACAGAAAAAACAATATTGTGTTTCATATGCATTTATTTCAGCATTGGTTTCACAAATAAGGAAATCTGACTGTAAGTCTTTTAGTGAGTCAACATTGTATTATGGTAACTATAAGGACATTGAAATGAATTTGCAGGAAACTGGGTTTCCTCCGAAGAAAATGTCACACAGATTTGTTAGAAGTCGTGTCTTCCGTGGATTGGTTGGAGTTTGCCGGCTGCAGGGATTTCACTGGTTACATTACCGGACGATTCAGAGGGGTTTTGTGGCTTCCCGTGAGACATTGAGACTAGTGGTGAGTACCTTGACCCAGAAGGAGTGGATTTCCGGCAGGAGAGCCGTTTATGACTTCAGCAGCATAGTTGCAGAGTTCCAAATGTATTACGGCCCATGGATTCCTGTATTGAACTAAAGCCTGATGGCATCACCGTAACCTTTGTGCTATCCTAGGCATGTTTACATTTAAAGTGGGGTCATTTGCGCGAAAGAAGGGAGGACCGCTAGTTTGTGGCAAAAGAGCGGCGGATCACCAGTTTGCACAAAAGAATGACGGACCTCCGGTTTGCACGAAAGAGCGGCACACCGCTGGTTTGTGGCAAAAGAGGGGCGGACCACCAGTTTGCACAAAAGAGGGGCGGTCTGCCAGTTTATGCAAAAGAATGACGGACCTCCGGTTTGCACTAAAGAGCGGCGCACCACCAGTTTACGCAAAAGAACGGCGGACCTCCGGTTTGCGGCAAAAGAGAGACAGACAGCAGGTTTGCGGTGAAAGAGGGGCACACTGCCGGTTGCAAACAGAGCGGCACACAACCAGTTAGCGGCGAAAGAGGGGAGGACTGCTGGTTTGCGCAAAAGAGCGGCGCACCACCGGTTTGCACCAAAGAGGGGCAGAAAGCCGGTTTACGCAAAAGAACGACGGACCTCTGGTTTGCGGTGAAAGAAGGGAGGACCACCCATTTGCGGAAGAAAAGAGCGGCACACCACCAGTTTGCACAAAAGAGGGGCGGTCTGCCAGTTTACGCAAAAGAGCAGCGGACCTCCGGTTTGCACGAAAGAGCGGCACACCGCCGGTTTGTGGCGAAAGAGGGGCGGACCGCCAGTTTTCACAAAAGAACGGCGGACCTCCGGTTTGCAGCGAAAGAGGGGAGGACCGCCAATTTGCGGCAAAAGAGCGGCGCACCGCCAGTTTGCACGAAAGAGCGGCACACTGCCGGTTTGTGGCGAAAGAGGGGAGGACTGCTGGTTCGCGCGAAAGAGGGGCACACCGCCGGTTTGTGGCGAAAGAGGGGAGGACTGCTGGTTCGCGCGAAAGAGGGGCACACCGCCGGTTTGCAGTGACAGAGGGGAAAGAGGAGAGGACGCTGGTTTGCGCAAAAGACCGGCGCACTGCCAGTTTGCACAAAGGGAGGGCGCACCACCAGTTTGTTGCGAAAAAGGGGCGCACTGCCAGTTTGCGGCCTGGTGGTTGGGGAGCTCTGATTTCATAGGAACAGCCAGCACGTCAAAAAAACGACATTCAATACGTCAATTTTTGACACGGAGGTCTAACTATGCGTCAATATGTGACTTGGAAGTGAAAACATGTTGATTTGGGAAGATGTAGGCATTATTTTTTATTACTGAAGTATCGAAATTTGTGCAGATTAGGAACCGAAACCAAAGAACTACTTGTGCCCAACCCTTTTCCTAAATGGTGCTTGTACCACAAAATCCACAATCATTTTTAAAGATTGGCTCCACTAAAATGGCTGCATTGATTGATTTAGTTTGCATGTCATGTGGATGGATGGTAGCTTACACAAGCGACTTTATTTTTTATTTCCTTGAACAATTACAACCTTTTTCTCATTTTTCTTACACTTTTATTAGTCTCTCTTTTTTTGTTGTTGGGCCCTAATACACCATCATAGAAAAAATAAAAAAAGATTATTCCAATTTTTTTTTTAGCTTTTTATAGCAGCAAAATCAGGAGACTTTCAGGAGACCACAATCAGCTCCTATGAAAATGGAATTCACACTTTCTGAGACCCAGGATGTTGATAATTCTGCAGTCTGACAATAAAAACCTTGCAGTCCTTTACTGTAGGTACTGTACTTTTTCTTGATTGTTCTGACCTTGTTGTTGCAGCAGTTTCCCTCTATCCTGTCTGTATGAGTGCTTCCACTTTCCTCTATTTGCGTCACAACGTCATCAGTGAGTCATCATTTTGGAGTTCAAAGAATATCTGAGTTCTTGCTCCCTGTAAGCTGCACTAATTGATCTCATTATTTCACACGTTGAGCTCAGGAAAGGCCAACTAAGTTTGAAGCACTAAAATAACTCAAAAAAATTAGACATTCTGTGTATTTAAATTTAGCTCAACGTTTGTATGTAGTTTTATGCTTTAAATGGAAAGTGTAAAATAACAGAAACTCAGGGAGCGCAGAATGATCTGTTACCGTCATTAATATTTCAGACAGATCTCAGCAAGTGAACCAATGTGATAATTAGCAAATAGTTAAAATTGTTTTCAACATGACATTACAAGCAGGCATGGTGCCACCTGCTGTTTAGTGGAGCCTGATATAATAAAAACTGGCTGTCAGAATCTGATCCTGTTTAATGAAGCAGTTAGACACTATTACTCTTTCAAACTTGTCACCAAAAGACACATCTGCAAAAACTAGCAGTGCTGGAAATGATTAAGAAAAATAAGAAAATATGACTAACGGCTTTACTTTCTAAGGGATGCTGAGGTGATAATTAGAGATGCTTCACCACCTTCCTTAATGGAAACAACTTTGTGCTTCTCAGGTAGTGGTTTGGATTTTCAAAGCTCCTATTGTAACATCTTTTGTTTGACGCTGATGCAGAAGGCTGTTACCACTCTCCATTTAGTTTGTTTGTGTAAATTACAAGTGCAGAATGCTGCATTTTCACCAAATGTGAGAAGTTTAAAAGCCGGTGTGGGAGATGTATTTGATATGAAGTACCAGAAGGATATGATAAAGGTTTCTCGACAAAATACTGCTTATAACAACCATATTTCCAGCACTACAGGGTGCACCAGATTACAAGGTTCACCAAATGGTCTATTTTCATTCAAAAGGCGCCCTTAAACGATATGACACATTAATTGAGCAAGACAAAAGTTTGTGACTTGCTACACGTTAACCATGTTAGCATTGTTAGCATATTTACAATGCCTGCTCCCATTTGTTTGCAACTCGTAAAAAGTAGACGTTGGTGTTTTCAGTATAACACCTTAACTTGCTTGCAAAAGAGCAGACATAGCACTAAAACATAACTGCAACTATTCAAACTTCCAATCTTGTTAGCAGAACACAGGAAAACACAGTCTGAGACTGCTATGAATTAGCTACATTAGCATGCTAACAATAACACCCAAACTGGCTTCCAAAAAACAACTAAACTGCTAAAACTAGCGCTACACTGACCAAGCTAATTCCCACTCTTGGTAGTAATATGAAAAAAAACTGTAAAACACATTACATTAGCTGCGTTGGTCCTTTTTATACATAAACTTTAACTGATACAGTTAAAACAAATCCTACTGTGACTAAGCTAACTCCCAACCTTGATAGTAACATAAAAAACCCACAAAAATAAAGTCTCACACCACACCACTACACATTAATTGTCTTTTTTTTTTCCAGTAACACCTAAACTTACTTGTAATTCATAAAATAACAGACTTATAGGCTACAGCTAAATAAACCGCTAATATGTCTAAGCTAACTCCCAACCTTGCTCGTATAATATAATTAAAACGCATTCAGACTCCACTTCATGCTAGCCACGTTAGCATATTTACAATAACTCCCATCCTTGTTCGTAAAATATAAAAAAAAACAGTTCAGACACCGCTATCCGTTAGCTACATTAGCATATTGACAATAACTCCCATCCTTGTTCGTAAAATATAAAAAAAAAACAGTTCAGACACCGCTATCCGTTAGCTACGTTAGCATATTTACAATAACTCCTAACCTTATTAGTAGAATGTAAAAAAAGGAGAATAAAAACAGATAAACCAGATTCCCAACACAGCTACACAATAGCCACGTTAGCATGTTTACAATAACTATGAACCTTATTAGTACCACAAAATAAACCACAGTCCGACACTGCTACATGTTAGCTGTGTTAGCTTATTTACAATAGCACCCAAACGTGCTTCCAACTCATAAAAAGAACAAACCGAAACAAACACTACTGTGAACTCTCGATCTTGATAGTAACATGAAAAAAACAAAGTCTAACACCACACCACTACACATTAGCTGTGTAACCCTTTTTTACAGGAACACCTAACAAGCATTACTGAGACTATGCTAACCACCAACCTTGTTTGTGAGGTAAAAATGAAACACATTCAGACACCGCTACGCGTTAGCCAGGTTAGCATATATACAATAAATACTAAACTTGTTAGTAAAATATTAAAGAAAAACACAGGTCCGACACCGCCAAACGTTAGCCAGGTTCGCATGTTTACATTAACTCCAAAACTTGTTAGTAAAATATATTTAAAGAAAAAAACACACACAGTTCCGACACCGCTACCTGTTAGCCAGGTTAGCATGTTTACATTAACTCCTAAACTTGTCAGTAAAATATATTTAAAAAAAAACATAGTTCCGACACCGCTACCTGTTAGCCAGGTTAGCATGTTTATACTAACTCCAAACCTTATTAGTGACACAAAATAAAACTCAGTCCAACACTGCTAGGCTACGCTCACGTTAGCTTATTCACATTAACACACAAACTTGCTTCCAACTTGTAAGAAGATTAGACTGATACCACTAAATGAAACACTACAGTCACTTAGCTAACCCCCAATCTTGATAGTACCACAAAAAAATAAATAAGTAAATAAAAAGTCTGACGTGGCTACACGTTAGCCACATTAGCATGTTTACAATACCTACCAACCGTAGTAGTATCACAAAACAAAACACAGTTCGACACTTATAGGCTAAATGTTACTCACATTAGCTTATTCACAATAACATACAAACTTGTTTGCAACTCATCAATAAACAAACAGACTGACATTTTACTGACATCTTGGTCAAAATCACTAATCACAGCCAGAGTTAATCCATAAATAAGGCGCTCCGGATTATAACACATCTTTTTTTTTTTTTTAATTAAGGCTTTCAGGTGCACCTTATCGTCCGGAAAATATAACCTGTTGTATTTTATCACCTCACTTGTTAACTGTTTTGACCTCTAAGTAACTGTGTCTTCTCTGCATGCTTGTCTGACCACTCACTTCTGCTGCCTGCAGGAAATCGCTTCGGGGATGAGACCCAAAGTGGATTTATCCCATAAGGTCTTGAAACGCTTCATAAAAAATTAAATGGTAGTGGAAAGCATACGCTAAAGTTTTTCTTTTTTTTCATGTAGTTGCAAAACCAAAATAAAAAAAAAATATTATTTTCCCCAAGATCAGCTAAAATAAAAGAAGTCTGTCTTTTTCTGCTCATTAATCATCACCACAATTAGTTCAAACGTGTCACCCAGTTAGCATAGAGCAGTCGCAGGCTTTAATGTCGGTCGTTAGATCACAGCTAACTGCCCGCTAAAGTGAGAAAACACTCCCGAGATATAGTAATGATTAGATTAGTAGCCAACCAAATTACACAGAAAATGTGTCTTTCAGCGGAGCATCAAAAAGATGCCGTGAAAACGTGAAAACATGCAGATGATTCTGACAGAGCTAATTGAGCTGTGGGTGCTGTGCGGTGCTAAATGAGCTGGCTCCAGGTTCCCAGTGTTATGCTGCTGTTATGTTACTGTCATCTTTGCACAGTGTGTGATTATCAAACACGGAGACTAATGAACAGAGAAGAAAAAACTGCATTTGTGTTCCATTTCACTCATTTAAAGTTGCTCATCTGCAAAAATGAGGCTGTTAGATTTTTAAGTGTTGGCTTAAAAACTTGATTAATTAAGGATTTTACTTATTGATATAAATCTCAGTTGTTTTTTTTTGTTTTTTGGCGGATGTTGATGCACAGATTTAAAATAAAGCAAGATTACCAACCCTTGATGGTGATATATATTAAATAGTTCAAATGCAAATACAATGTAGGGCTGTGGCCGCCTTCTGTAATTCACTTCAAGGGCAGAAATTAGACTTGCAAAACTTCACCCATACACAGGGAAATTGCACTGAGATGTAGCCTTGCTGTGAGTGGCAAACAACAGGGAAATGAAACATGCAGCAAAACGGAGGGACCATCAATCTAATGGGATTCCTCTGCAAATTCTCAGCATTTCGGTATTTCTAGTTCTCACCGGGGGATAGTCAACAGTGGAATAGCTTTCAGACATTTCAGCACATGCAAAAGAGGACTGCAGCTAGCCCAGGTCCCACGAAGCGGGAATTATTCTATGTAAATCTGCACGAGCGGCTTCTAATTTTCTTTAGAAAGAATAACAGTTTGGAGTAAAATAATGTGCTCTTCATTAGAAGCCAAATCAGCTTCATTAGACACAGTAATAGCCTCACTTAGTGATGGCAGGCACAAAGACTGTGGCAAGCATTAACTCTCCTCATTAGTGAGAGTTGAGATTCGCTGTGATCAACACATGCCAGCATATGATGAATGGCAAACTATGAACCATTTTCATCTCTCTTTTTGTGTACCACACAGTAATTATTTTTGTAAACTTTACCTTGATATTGTCATGCATGGAGAGAATCTATCTTCTTGGATGTATGCAAACCGGCTCTTCTGCCATGGAGCATGACCGCTTGTTTTATATGATATATTTTCTCAAATGTGGAGCTGGGAGAGCGTGAATAGATCGCAGCACGTCCTGTGTGCACTGGTTTGTGTATGGAAAGAAAGTGGAGGGTTTGAATGACAAATTTGGAGGAGGGGAATGCGATTACCGAGACGTTGGCAGCATCCGTTGTGACTTGTGTGCTCCAGAATACAGCCATCCTTCCCCAACTCTTTCCAAAGGCAGGGGGGAGAATGGATTACGGTTTCTTACGGGTTTTGACGGATGGCAAGGTAATTTACCAAGGTACCATTTGACCTTCTTACCACTTCAGTAAATGGCTTGGTGAAGTCCTGTCACGTCTGGTGCGATGAAAGTCCAATAACCTTTGCATCATTCTTGCTCTCAGCGCAGAAAGACATCTCTGGAATGACTTATCTGGGAAGTATTGTAGCACCATGAATGAAAACTCCAGCATGGCAGAAACAGCTGTTGGACTGGAGGCGGCGGAGCTGCAGATGTGCCCTTCTGGAAATTAATTCATATTAAAATGTTTGGATGTCAGTTGCTCCTTTCTTTTAGCTAATACGGTTTTCTGTAGCTGAATTTTGCATCGCTGCTGGATGCAAAAACATGGAGAGGGCACCAAACAAGCAACTGCCACTCATGGGAATAGCAAAGCACTGCTGGGTAGTGTTTAATAAATCATGTTGGTGGTCGCGTAGTCATTTGAATGGTGGAGAATGACAGTAAAACAAGTAGGAAGAACTCTCTGGGGGTTTAATGCATGTGTTGCTTCATCAATGATCAAGAGAAGATGTGAGAAAAAAAGCAAAATATGCATCTGTGATCAGCATCAAATGGCAGAAACACAGTTGCAGTTTGAAAAACAAATAACCTTTATGCGCAAAAGAACTTTTTTTTTTTAACAAAACAGTCAAGCATTAAAAAACAAAGAAAGGAAGGTGGGACTCAGGGAAAGAAGGAGTGTGATCCGTAACATTCTGCTCCTTCTGTCAAAGCCAGTGATTTATTAATGGCATCTACCAGTCATTTGGGTGGTGAGAAAAGCAGAAAGGAGGAATGCAAACGTACATGAAGGCCTTTTATGTGGTTTTGAGTTACACAAACTCAACAAAATCCACCAAAGAAGAGCATGTCATCCATCAAAAGGGAGACAATCCTGAGCGGGTGAACCAAAGTCAGAGCGGCTCCAAAAGCTAGAGATAAAGGTGGCGAGAGATAGAGATAATTCTTCCTTTCTCCCTACGTTTAGTGCTCCAAACAGAGACTTATGGGAAAATAGTGTCTCCGAATTTGGATATCATTTTCTCTCAATGTCGTCACCAACAGGTGCTGGTCTGCTAGCGTTAGCGCAAAGCTTACAAATGACAAATATACATAAAATATACATACGACAGTGGCTTTATACCTTTAAAAAAGTCATTTCTTACATTTAACTGTAATCTTTTGTGCTTCAGAACGCACCCACGTGAAGAAAAGCGCTTCTCCTCCTCGCAGCGGAAGGGTCTACATCCCTCCAGTTGGGGGGTGGGATCTTAAAAACGAATATTCCGGACACTCCTTCCACCACAAATGCCCCTTCAAATGGAGGGTAAAGAATTCAGATTGGGTCTTAGTATTGGTGGCATACCCATTGACTGTATATAACAAGTGGACCGAGTGAGTTTGGCAACACCCATAGAACTTGCGGTTCCAACCAAATGAAGATAATTAAATTGGTTTGTTTATTTATTTATTTGCAACGCGGAAGTCGCCATGTTAGAACCAGAAATCATCAAATATTTTAGACGTTGGGCATGAGACCGCCTACTTTTATTGAGACATCTGATTGGCCAGTTTATAACTGGAATAACTCGCATTACAATAAAATCTAATTTATAAAATTAGACTTCGTAAGGACATGTTAAAGTACTGTAGTAGATCAGGAATGGTTATTCTGACAAATAAACTAATAGTGTTTTTTTCCCCCTATTGAAGTCTATAGATTTTGGTTTCTCTTATCAAGCAGGTGCTTCCTGTTTAGAATGCTAGGGGGGAGGGGTCATTCAGTCCAGTTCTCAAATACAGTCAATAGGCTCTAAATTAATTTTTTTGGTAACTAGCCAAGGTGGGCGATAACATCCAAAGTCTACCGGCTAATATAGATTTCTACTAGCCAAACATTTCTCTGGAAAAATAATTTGTGTATTTAAAAGAAAACAGTCATTTATTTATACAGTTCAGGTTCAGATTATTCTAATAATAAACGTAATAATATTTTTCAAATTTTAATAGAAGACACTTCTGATCTCTGAACTTTTTTAAGAACACAAACCTTTCTTTAAAGTATCAACTTATTTAATCTACAAACATTACAGAATGAAACGTTGGGGAAGTTAAAATATTGACCAGTGTGAACCGTTTTAGTTTTTGTTTGTGAGTCAATCTCGACGACAAGAGATGATGAACGACGTCTCACCTCCCAAAGTGGCTAGTGATATAGTTCTACCTGTTAATTTAGAAATTATTCAATTAAGCCTGAATACAGGTTTGATGTGCAGCAGGTAAAACAGTTCAAACTGTGAAAATATCACTACATTTTAAAACAATTTGTTAGCACTTTCAGCTGCTATGTATCAAAAGGGCTATATAAAGAAAGATTGATTAGATTTGATTTATTTTTAACAATTCTATTGATATACAGCACCCCACCTTTCAGCAGAAAACACGAGACAAAACAAATGCACAGTCAGCCGCACAGACCTGAGATTGTTTAAAACGGTGCAGGATCGTCTGTCATTGGAGCTCTAGATGATGATACGACAACAAGACGGCAACAGATTCAAGACGATCTCAATTGACAACAAAAGAATTTCATTTATATTCCTAAAACAGACTCATTCTCCTGATGGTGGCTAAAAAAATAGTTATTAAATGTGTCAAAATCAAGCAATTCATCCCACTAATGTCAATATAAGTCCCTATACGTCACTCAGTTTGATTCTCATGAAGACGTTTCACTCATGGAATACAAAAAAAGTTTGACCAAAAAAAAAAAAAAAATGTTTTTAAGAAATGGGTTTTTCAAAATTGCATTTGTTAAATGTTCTTTTCCTATTAAACTCCTTTTTGTAATAGATCTGTGGTTTTGGAGTAAAATGTTTTTTTGTTTTTTTTTTTTAAGTAAGACCTCCAAATCTCTCCAAGTCCAAAAAAAAAAATGTTCTTTTTAAGTTGGAGGATAAAAGCAAACACGCTTTAATCTGCAGCCTCTGTTTTTCTTGTTTTGATGTGATTTTAGTTTTAGTTGATGATTTTATTGCTTTAATTGTGCCTGAATTTATCTTTATTCTGTAAAGCACTTTGAGCTCCCTTGTGGATGGATTACAAATAAACCTGTCTTACCATAAAATCTGAACTGTGGAATAAAACAGTTGGAAAAACTATAACTAAGATAAAAAAATCGTCATTGCTGGGTGTTTTCTGCTATGAAAAGGTTGATAAAAATGATTGACATTTAGTCAGATAACGGTTCTTTTTAATCACCTTATAGAGGCAGAAACATAATTCGTTTTTCTCTTAAAAATCCTCATCACTGCATATTTTTTAGAACCTAAAACAAATAAATTAAAATGTTGATTCAACTATTTTCAGTTTAAAACATATCGACTCAGAAAAAGGTGTTGAAGCAGACGTCTAAACCACATCTACTGTACACACACCGGCTGTCACAGAAAAAAAAAAAAAACTGTCATTAAAACAAAGAAAAAATAGATCCGCTGCTCCAACCCCCATTGTAGGTTAATTTAATTAAGAGTTAAAAACAGTTACTTTACTTTGCAGCCTGCTGATGTGAGGTTGTCTGGATTCAGGTGTGATTGTCTCTTAAGAAACTCCTGGATGGAGATCAAAATCCCTATCAGCATGTAAAATGAATGTCATCTAAGTTTGAAGACTGTGTTCAAATTTTAATTCAGTTTGAACACCATCCAGGGAATTATGATATTGTTCCATTTCTCTTCTATTGTTTTTAATTCTTTATTTTATTGCTGAACTTTTGTCAAAAATGTGTTTTCCTTCTAAGAAACTTGAAACTGTTGTGCACTTTAAAAAAAATGTTTCTAATTTGTGATGATTCAGTTACATCCCAGCCAGCAAAGCCAGGTGGGCCCCATATGGTGTAAAAGTGGGCAGAAAATGAGGGCCCCCAATGGGTTTGTCCACAGTGGCTTAAGTGGGCACTCAGTGGGTTGGCTCGCTATGCTAGCTGCCTCCCGGTGGACAGCGTAGTGTGCTAGCGAGCTCCTCTGTAGCATGCTAGAGAGCTCTGCTTTATCAAGCTAGCAATCTCTGTTGTGTTGAGCTAGCGAGCTCCACAGCACTGATCTAGCAATCTCCTCTGTAGCATGCTAGCGAGCTCCGCAGTACTGATCTAGCGAGCTCCATTGTATCAAGCTAGCGAGCTCCATTGTATCAAGCTAGCAAGCTATGCTGTATCAAGCTAGCGAGCTCCATTGTATCATGCTAGCGAGCTCCATTGTATCATGCTAGCGAGCTCCATTGTATCATGCTAGCGAGCTCCATTGTATCAAGCTAGCGAGCTCCATTGTATCAAGCTAGCGAGCTCCATTGTATCAAGCTAGCGAGCTCCGCTGTATCAAGCTAGCGAGCTCCATTGTATCATGCTAGCGAGCTCCATTGTATCATGCTAGCGAGCTCCGCTGTATCAAGCTAGCGAGCAAACTCTGCTGTAGCATGCTAGCAAGCTCCACTGTATCAAGCTAGCGAGCTCTGCTGTATTCAACTAGCAAGCTCCGCTGTATTAAGCTAGCGAGCAAACTCCGCTGTAGCATGCTAGCGAGCTCTGCTGTATTCAACTAGCAAGCTCCACTGTATCAAGCTAGCGAGCTTTGCTGTAGCATGCTAACAAGCTCCACTGTATCGAGCTAGCGAGCTCCGCTGTATCAAGCTAGCGAGCAAGCTTTGCTGTAGCATGCTAGCAAGCTCCACTGTATCAAGCTAGCGAGCTCCGCTGTATCAAGCTAGCGAGCTCCATTGTATCAAGCTAGCGAGCTCCGCTGTATCAAGCTAGCGAGCTCCATTGTATCAAGCTAGCGAGCTCCATTGTATCAAGCTAGCGAGCTCCGCTGTATCAAGCTAGCAAGCTCCATTGTATCATGCTAGCAAGCTCCATTATATCAAGCTAGCGAGCTCCGCTGTATCAAGCTAGCGAGCTCCATTGTATCAAGCTAGCGAGCTCCATTGTATCAAGCTAGCGAGCTCCATTGTATCATGCTAGCGAGCTTCGCTGTATCAAGCTAGCGAGCTTCGCTGTAGCATGCTAGCAAGCTCCACTGTATCAAGCTAGCGAGCTCTGCTGTATTCAACTAGCAAGCTCCGCTGTATTAAGCTAGCGAGCAAACTCCGCTGTAGCATGCTAGCGAGCTCTGCTGTATTCAACTAGCAAGCTCCACTGTATCAAGCTAGCGAGCTTTGCTGTAGCATGCTAACAAGCTCCACTGTATCGAGCTAGCGAGCTTCGCTGTAGCATGCTAAAAAGCTCCGCTGTATCGAGCTAACGAGCTCCGCTGTTGCATGCTAACAAGCTCGATTGTATCGAGCTAGTGAGCTCTGTTATTGAGCTAGCGAGCTCTGCTGTAGCATGCTAACAAGTTCCTCTATAGTGAACTAGCGAGCTCCGCTATCGTGAGCTAGCAAACTCAGCTGCATTCAGCTAGCAAGCTCCGCTGTATCGAGCTAGTGAGCTTCACCGCTGCAAGCTATTGAGCTACTCTGTAACCAGCTAGCGAGCTCTGTTGTTTCGAGGTAGCGAGCTCCAATGTAGCATGCTAGTGAGCTAGTGAGCTCCTCTGTAGCCAGCTAGCGAACTCCATTGTACCACGCAAGCGAGCTCCGCTGTAGCATGCTAGGGAGCTTTGTTGTAGCATGTTAGCGTTTTTCACTGTAACGAGCTAGCGAGCTCCGCTATAGCGAGCTCGTGAGCTCAGTTGTACCGAACTACTAACTGAGTTCCCACTCAAGCCAATGTAAGCAGACCCAGGTGAGGCCACCATAGAAACCAAGGACAAACCCATTCGGAGTCCACATTTTCTACCCACTTTTAAACCATTCAGGCCCACTTAGCCTTGCTGGCTAGGATGCTACTTGAAAAAAATAAGTCAAAGAAAAGTAAGTATTGACATTTTGGTCAATTGTTTTCAGAAAATAACTGAAAATATACTTTATTGGCTATATCGTGATATATCTCGTTATTGTGATATAAAATAGTTTGATATCGTGGTATACGTTTTTTTCCAAATCGCCCAACACTACAGGGAATGTGCACGACTTCACAGAAGATGAGTCGGTTCTCTGAGAGGCGACTTGAAGAAAAGCTCACCGGAAACATCCAAACGCCACAAAGAAATAACCAGTGCAGCCAGAAAATCTGATTTATTACTTCATGTTGATGTCTGGACCACCGTCTCTTAAGTAAGTTACAAGGATTCCTGCTGAGACCAAAAGTTTTTAATTAAAACGGTATTTATTTGCTGTCCTCCGAGCCCCGTGGATGCTGCAGGCAGCTATTTAATGCTGCTGCACCGGGGACAGATCCATACGAAGCGCTATGGGACGGGATCTCCTCCATAGCTGCATTGTTTCAAGTTAAAGCCGACCCCAAAAGCACAGCAGCTGCTTTTTTCATCTACTACAGAAAAACCTGTCATTTCTGAAGAGCCAGCTTCCTTCAGGTTTGGCTCCATTACTGCATCGTGGCTCTCTTTCAGCATCCGAGTCCAGCTTTGAACTCGCTGTAAAGTGTTGAAATGATGTCAGCGCCCACAAACTCACTGTGCTAATTTGACAGTGCTGAGTGTGAGTTCAATGTGGTGACAACACTTATCCGCACAATTCAAAACTAAAGAGAAAATGTTTGAAAATAGAGCAGAAATGACTCCACAAGCAATTTGCCATCCACGGATGGAATGATGATGATGATCTGATGATATCTGCTTTGTTTGCATAAATGTTCACCTTTTTTCTAGATGAATCAGTGCTAAATTTTGAACTTCTAGCATCATCAAGTGTCAAGCTCCGTTGGACAGAGTGACGGTCTCACGTTAGCGCCTATGTGTGGATGAAAAGACTCGTGCGCGCTGATAACTTGTGCTGAAAGGTACAGCGAATAATGTCTACTCTACGGGGTTTTGGCTTTTCAGATGGATCCACGGGGTCGTGCTGATGTTTTATCATGTTTCCCTGAACCTTCTTCCTGCACAGTATATGTGTGACTGGTTTAGTAATCTGACAGTTACTCTCACGTCTCAGCTGAACTGTCTGTGTGAGTGACCAGCCTTCCTTTCAGTCCAATTACTTCCATTTGGTGGATGTTTTTTTTTTTTTTTTTTTTTTTTTGCACTTCAAGGTTCAAATGCAGCCTCTATAAAAGCACTTTTTTCAATTGGCTGCAGAACTAATGCAGCCGTACATACAGTACACACCTAGACGCAAAAAGGAAATTGTATTTGTCTTTAAATATTTGACAATCTATGAAACATGGACTATGGACACCTGCATTTCACTCAATTTAGTCTTTTTACTCTTTATGTTTATTGGTTTCTTTGAAGAATTAATTGTAGATAATCCTACGAGAAATTAAACAGATATATCAAACTCAAGTAATGCATTGATTAAAAAACAAAGACGAAGATGCCATCCTCTTTAAAGTCATACTCAACTATATCTTCTTACCTATTTTTCTCACCTATGCATTCTTTGAGCTCATTCTTTAACCGATTTCAGTATAATTCTGTACAGGGAGCTAATTTACACGTATAGATTTTGACAGGGAAGATATTTTCAGTCTGGAAGGAGCACAATTTATAACTCATTATGCAACCATTAATTTAGAACACCAAGTCCATCTTTGAACAACAGCTGCTGCATAAATATTCATCATTTTAGTGCACATTTACAGTTAAATGACTCATGTTTTCTATTGAATTGAAGATTATTGTTTTTGCACTCTAAGATAATGTTTATTAAGGGAGCAATTTAAAGCTCAAGTGCTATTAATAATATTTTGGCTGAATATTAAGTTATTTATGCTGTAACACCTCATTTTGTGTGTTCTCTCCTTTTTTTTTTACAATGTTAAGACATCATATGCTGCAAGTGTGTGTGATGATTCTCACGTATCCATGCCAAGACCATGGAAATATTTCGAAGCACTTCATATTTTCATACAACAAATTACATTTAAAAAAACTGTTAAAAGTTTGTTAACTTTGCAGAAAAATATATCCCTCCAAAAACAGGCGTCCTTGAAATAAGTCAAAAATTCAAATAATCTTCTTTAAAAACATAACAATACACCAACAGGGGGTAAGAATTGTTTTATTGTTTTAAGAAAAAAATTCTAGTCACTAATTAGGTTATTGTTCATGGAAGACAGAAAGTAAGAATTTTTTTCTTGAAACGTAAGATTAAATTTTTGCAGTGTAAATGTCATGAATTCCTCCCCTACTCACCACTTAGTTCACTATATAGTGCTTTTGCCATTTCCTAGTGCTGTCCAAATCTACAATTCCAAATCGAGTGAACTAGAAATTCACCAGAAGTCTTTGCGAAAAACTATCATGCATTGATGCTCACTACATTAGCAAATATAGACCACAATGCATTGTGGTTGAACTATTTTTGCGAAAAAAAAGTGTTTGAATGTCATTTTTAAAATAAATCGTCCACATTTTCAGAATCAGAACACAGTGAATTGATTGTGTTAGCAGTTGAAAAGTTATGTTATGTCAAAGATTGTGTGTTGTTTAAGCCCCTCTGTCGACATCTCTGATGTTAAAGGAGCCATACCATGAAAAAATAACTTTTTGAGCTTTTAAGTGTATTATACTCTTCATTTCTTACTAAAAAGAACCACTAAGCAGAATTTTGATCCATTCGCACATTTCTGAGTAATCCATTAAAAACTTGCACTCTCAACGGCAACACCCCCCATACCCATGAAAACTACCGGGTCCTCACGTGCCGATGTCACAAAGTGAGACAGCCCCTTTCAGGAAGAGTCAGCTCTGACAGCTCCGCCCCCAGTCTAACACCAACACTCAGTTTCTCCATGGATCTAGCGGTGATCAGCAAAAAACTTTAATTTTAGATGCAGAGTACCAGATATTTTCCAGTTGTGTCCTGTCGTCAATAAATTCCAGCTCAAACAGGTATTTGTTACTATTCTTTAAGACCCTCCCCCCACTCTGGTCGTGCAAAAGCCGAGTGTGTTCGTGTTGTGAACCAGTGTAGTGATATCCGGTGCTACAAAAGACAGATGTATGGTATGTGGATCCATCTTTGAAAAAGTTTGGAAGTTGCTTTTTTCGTGGAGAAACTCAGACGCACTGCCAAAGCTGGCTCTAGGATGACGTCATGAAATGGGCGGCACCCACACGCAGTGGCTGCCGGAGCCTCAGGAATCGAGTCGTTTTACTTCCGGGTAGGAAAAAACTGACAAAAAATAACTAATATGAAAAAATGGCTGCAATGCATTCAAAAGTCCAGATCGGAATTTATATAAATTGAAATGTGCAATGTCTAAATGTGTCGTGTAAATAGTGCTTTCAAATGTATGATGGACAATAGAAATGGACTCATTATTATCATTATATAGAATGAAAAAGGACTTGGGCCCCGGTCCTAAAGCTACAGTTTGCTTTTTTTTTTTTTTTGGGGGGGG
>NC_050516.1:30463622-30488192 GCF_002922805.2 Oryzias melastigma
GGGGGTGTTGTCTCTCACCTTAGCTTTATTTGAAACTTATGATCTATTTTATTTATTTTTTTTTTCTTTAATTCTATTTTTTTTCTCTTATTTTTCGAGGAAGTTGTGATATCTTTTTGTGAAAATTGTAAAATAAGCCTGAAATAAAAAGTAAATTGCAAAAAAAGACAGAGAGTTTTCTTTTTAATTGACACCACTATATACCACTAACTGTTTCTTTCATCATTTATTTATTTTTTTGTTTATTTTTTGCCTTCTTTAATAAACCCTGACTAAAATGATGAATACAATCACTGCAGAAGGCCCCATGTTACTGTTCCCCAAATTGCCATGTCCGCCACTGCTTAAACTTTGTGTGAACGTCACAGAAATGGAGGTTATTGGAGTGAAATATAATTTTAGTAAAAATTCTGACCAGGTGGAGGTACAGTTGTTGGCACCCTCACCTTGAATATGCAACCCCTGCCATTTGAGTCTGATTCTTCCCTTGGCTTGACGATGGCGCCTGCCATTTTTCCCTTGAAGGGCGCATAAACGAAAGGTTGAGTGCAGACAGTGAACCTAATCATGCTGATGGTTGTGGGACTCTAAAAGCCGTGGGTCATTAGCTCTCATAAAGGTCTACATGCCGTCCCTTGAGTGACGTTTTGCTGAGGACAGGGAGATGCATCTGATGCATTTTTATTATGGACTTCCCAATGACGGTGGAGGGAGGTGGGTCGATAAAACAAAGGCTTTGGGAGCTGCAGGAGTGTATTGTTTTCTCAACTGTCAGGCCTCCCATCACATGTTTGTATTGAATTTTTAATCTGTATGCAGGTCTGTATCATATATCTGCAAAGTAAGACACTATTGTTGCTGCGGCAGAGTTCTGCGAATGATTTCTGCAATGAAAGAATCTCCAAAACTAGATAACGGCGCGGCTGTCGCTCCTATCTCCGCTAACATGTTTCCACTCAGAATGTTTTCTGATTGCTAAATTTACGATTGCAAAGCCCGTGGACAATGGAGTTAAGAGAAAAATGCTTCATTTATGGCTGCCGGAAAACTGCTGCACCTCAGTGTATTTCCGTGGATTTAAAATTCCCCAGCATGTCTTGAGCTGGCAGTTCCCCCATGGGACACGTATCTGTATCTTCCACACAACAAAGCCTGATTTATTTTCAGTCCACTCCGCGCATTCGATATGTAGTTTAATCTTGGCATCGAGGCAGGGAACGCTTCTATTTGTCTACTCTTGGATTTAGATCAATCTTTTTCCGTGGGACCTAAAACAAAGCATGTGTTGGATGTGCGCCACTACACAGACGAGTAGCTCAGAAAATGATCTTCAGCATGCATCAATCCAGGAATGATTCAGGTGGGGGGGACTGAGTGGAGCTCGATTGCAAAGCTCTCATTGCAAAACAAACAAATTAGGAGGCCTGGATAGTTGTTGGAGGCTTCCTACTGGTAGGACAAAAGATCATACTAAAACACACATGATTACACTTACTGTGTTGAGGCCTAAACAAATCCAACACATTTCAGGAACAAAGTCCAGGCTATCATTTCTGTTCAGGTCCCCACTGAATAGAATCTAAAAAGGCTGAAAATAAGCATCGTGTAATTATCACAACCCCCCAAAAAATGCCTAAAAAATAAAATCCAGAGATCTTTTCATGCAGAAAAGGGAGGATTTATATTAAGGTTTCAAGGGAAAACATATTCTTACTCTCAGGCAAATAATTATGCACTAATTTTGCACTTAAAGAACCACTCAAATGCTTTCAGTGTTTTGAACATGTTCTAGTGGTATTTTTCTGATAATGGAGGACATGTATAAAGAACATTGTGCTTAAAATGACATATTTCTAGGAATCATGACAAGCCTGAAACTGATGTGGCTGAGGGACAATTCAAAAGAGAACATGACCAAAACCCATAACATAACTGACAAAAACCAAACCAAAGTCATCAATCGCATTCTCACCCCCAACTCGTCATTCAAGGACGTATGGTTCAGGTCCCCTCAGCTTCACTTTTTGACCTTTTGAGTGTCCCCAACTTCTTCTTTTCCTTTGGGCTTTTCCCTTCAGGGGTCGCCACAGCGAATCAGTTCCCTCCATCTAAGCCTGTCTTCAGCATCCTCCACTCTAACACCAGCCACCTTCATGTCTTCATTCACTGCATCCATAAACCTCCTCTTTGGTCTTCCTCTAGACCTCTTTCCTGGCAGCTCTAGACTCAGCATCCTTCTACCAATATATTCACTGTCTCTCCTCTGAACATGTCCAAACCATCTCAGTCTGGCCTCTCTGACTTTATCTCCAAAACCTCTAACATGTGCTGTCCCTCTGATGTATTCATTCCTGATCCTATCCATCCTGGTCACTCCCAAAGAGAACCTCAGCATCTTCATCTCTGCTACCTCCAGCTCTGCTTCCTGTCTTTTCTTCAGTCCCACTGTTTCTAGTCCAAACAACATGGCTGGTCTCACCACAGTCTTGTACACCTTTCCTTTCATTTGTGCTGAAACTCTTCTGTCACACATCACACCTGACACTTTTCTCCACCCATTCCAACCTGCTTGCACTCGCCTCTTTTGGGTGTCCCCAACTCATCGTTTTTTTGACATGCTGGCTATTCCTATTAATTTTAAATCAATTCAGTTTCATTTACACACTCCAATATCACAATACAGTTGTCTCAACGGGCTTCACACCGATAATTGTTCAAAAACATAAACCTCTAAGTCTGAAGCCATGGTTCTCAACCAGAGAAAGGTAGTTTGCCCTCTCTTTCTGGGTGGAGTGCTCCTGCCTCAGGTAGAGTAGTTTAAATATCTTGAGGTTTTGTTCACGAGTGGGGGAAGATCGCAGCGTTAGATTGGAGCGGCCACTGCACTGGTTCATTGTGGTAAATCCCAAAATCCCAACTACAAGCGGCTGAAATTTGTTTTTTTCCGGAGGGTGGCTGGGCGCTCCCTTAGAGATAGGGTGAGAAGCTCGGTCACCTGGAGAGAGCTCGGAGTAGAGCCGCTTCTCCTCCGCATCGAGAGGAGCCAGTTGAGGTGGTTCGGGCATCTGGTCTGGATGCCTCCTGGACACCTCCCTGGAGAGGTGTTCCCTGCATGTCCCACAGGGCGGAGGGCCCGGGGAAGACCCAGAACACCCTGGAACTATGTCTCTAGGCTGGCCTGGGAATGTCTCTGGGTCTCCCATAGGGAGCTGGATGAAATGGTCAGGGAGAGGGAAGTCTGGGCATCTTTGCTTAGACTGCTGCCCCATGACCTTGTAGAAGAAGATGGATGGATGGATGGAAAATATAAACAATGGCTGGTTGCTAAACTAAACTGAACAGACTAAATTAAACTGGTTATCCTTGTCCTTATATCCTGCTTCTGGGTAAAGAAAAACTCCTAAAATAGTTTCTGGGAAAAAAAAGAAACTTCATTGATGTCCACATCTTTAACAGTCCTGGTACATCCTCTCCCTGGATGGAGAGGCGATGTACCAGGACTGTTAAAGAAGAATTAGCTTATCTAACTCTACAACTCCATGTTTGAATATTGTAGCAGATGGGCTTCATCCAGATGGAGCTGAAACAACTGTGAGCCAGAGGCGAGGTCCACTGCCAAGGACAGGAGGACAGATGAGTCACATGGAACTGGAAATCTCTCCCGCTCCGCCGTTAAATCAGGGGTCCCCAACCTCTGGGCTGTGTAAGAGGTACCGGTCTGAGAGCCGCTTGGTACCGGGGTTCACAGACACTAATCAGGGGTCCCCAACCCTTAGAACGCCGACCGGGATGTGGACCACACCAGTACCGGTACCTCTTAAGGGTTGGAAACCCCTGATGCAATGAGAACAACCAGCAACAACAAGTTGGAGGGACACCCCAAATATCAGAAAGGGCCATTCGTCCATTTATGATGAGTTGGGAGTGAGCATGTGTTGGACATCTGGATCAAATCTGGACGGTGGGATAGTTAAGGTATTGCTCGCCATTTTTGTTGCACCAGAAATGTTAAGTTGGAGTGTGAGGGGCTGTAAGCTAGCGGGAGAGCATGTACGCAGATGGAGAACGGGAAAGGGGGCGGGCTTATTCAACTCAAACAGTCTCACCCACAACTTAGAGGTGAATTTCTAGTGAACTCCTGCAGAAACTATGTCCTTTTTGGGTTTTAGATAAAAAAAAACAAACATGATAATAATTAAACGACCACTAGGAACATTTTTGTATCAAGATATGATTGGAATGGGACTTTAACTAGTTGGTTGAAGGACCAGTGTGGGTAAAACAGTCTTCAGAATATCTAAAAGACACACAATAATCCGGATTGAGAATTTCATTACTAATTTTAACTCAAAAAATAAATAATTTCCAATAATTCAGATACTACAGATACAGTTGGTTAGAAAGAAACATCACGTACCTTTAACAGAAATACTTCATTCGTTTTACTGCTGTCACTCTAAATGACATTTTAAATGAATACTTTTTGAATGTGTCTCACTTTAACACAATCACACCAGACCGGCAGCAGAAAATGACACGGTGTGCCAGCAAATCAAGACTTACTTCATGAACTATAAAACTATAATCATACCTGTGAAAGCAGCACGATGACTATTACCTTTAAGTAAAAACTACCCATAATGTCTTATAAGAATGATGTGAGTTAAAGACGCTATGGCAACAAAGTTTGGTCTAAATGTGCAGACGGTAATGTACAGAGTGGATTTGCAGTGACAATAAAAAGAGATAAATATGTGTATATGTATATGCAAAAAAAAGAAGAAGGAATTAGCCAAAATGAGACATAACAAAAAGGCTCAGATAGTTTGCAGGAACATCTGTGCGGAGTATGGGCGAGATGCGTTGGGGTCCCGATGGGACATGCTACTGACAGTGGTTGAGAACAACAGAGCGAGGACCCTGCGGGACTTCAAGTTCCAGACTGACAAGCAGCTGCTGGCCAACCAAGCAGACAGAGTGATGGCTGACAACGTTGTGACAGATGCAGGAATCCCAGCTGACAGGAAAATAAAGAGGAAAAGAGCACAAGAGAATAGAGGGGTACCAGGAAGTCAAAGAACAAATGAGGCAGATGTTGAAAGGTTAAATGCAAAGTGCTCAGGAAATTACAAGAAAATATGTTTTTAGACCCATTTTAGCAATCGTTTCTACGACGAATTGATGAGATCATGAGACTGTGTGCATAGAAATAACTCATAGAATGAGCCTCCTTTTTATGCTCATCCCCATTAGCGGTTGAATCAAACATGGAATAAAAACGTCATTATCGGATGGAGAATGGTGGTAATGCAACACGTAGGCCACACTTTAGAGAGGGAAATGGGTCTGGTAAACATGGCCTTTGTACTGGTTTGACCCTTTTAATGGTAAGCTGTAATGTTTTCCCTTATAGACCAACACAGCTATTATATTTTCCTTCATGAGATTGAGTTGGCATTTTAGTTTTGACACAAGTGGAGTGGTTTGCGCAAACATCTGCAGTGTGGACTTTTCTTTATAAATGGAAGCTCTCTTTTTCTAACTTATTACCAAATACTTGATTTAGATGAATACAAATGTATTCCACATTGTGTCATTAAATATTTAACTTTCAAAAGAAGAGAGACAATGGTTTTACATTCCAAATGTGAAAAAAAAACTCTTGAAATCCCCACTCTTATCATCTTTTGATCTATTTTAAAAGCTTTCCCAAGTGGTCTTTTAACCCTTTAACACCCGAGGCGTTCCTGGTGACGCTTAAACACAAAATCTTCAATGTACTGTAATTTTTCAACCGTTAACACGATCAATTCCAGTAGATTCTGAAGGAGAAAAGTAGCTCGTGTTGCTTTTCTCTATTAGGATCTGCTGAAATAACGTTGATCGTGTTAACAATTAAAAAATGACAGTAAATCAAAGATTTGCCGGATTATGCCGTTTTTAAGCCAAGATAGTTTCTGCAGATGCCAATTCAGACGAGAAAAACAAAGATGTACATGGATCTAGGAACCTGGAATGTTTACCGGACTTGTCTTTGTTTTGTTTTTTCTTAGTGTCCCTTCCTGCTACGTGTTTTGTTTTTGGGCATCTGGGATCTGCCTTTTTGGGGAGGGGTACTGTGAGGATTGTGAACTTTGGTTTGGTTTTTGTCAGTTTTTTTGCTACCATTGTTTTTTTTTGTTTGTTTGTTTGTTTTTGTTTTTTTGTCATGTTTTGGTTCATTTATTCAATTGTTACATTCTGTCACAAAAGCCCAGTCTCCTGTTTGGGTCTTCCACCACAAGTTCCTGACAGAATGACCTGGCACCCTTGAACCCAGCAGGGGATGTTTTGTTGCAGAAGCAGAGTTTTCTTCCACTGCTGTCCACGCCATTCCATGCCACGTCCCGCCAGATGGACTTTTCCTGCAGCCACATCAAGTCATGTCAAACCACATCCACCTAATCTTTTCCTCAGGGGGAATGTCGGGGCCATCCTCCAAGCTTCTTGTTCCTGTGGAGGGTCGCCAGGGCCGCTCTTCTTCATATGCCTGTTCCTAAGGAGGGGTTCTCACATCCGTCTCGCTCCAGGAACCCTAAATGTTTACCGGACTTGTTTTTTTCCTCATTGTCCCTTCATGCCAAGTGTTTTGATTTTGGACATCTGGGATCTTTCCTATTGGGGAGGGGTACTGTGAGGATTGTGGACTTTGGTTTGTTTTATGACAGTTATGAGTTTTATTCATGTTGCGTCCTTCAAGCTTCATGTTTCTCTGGAAGGTTGTCGGGGCTTCTTGTCATATTCCTTGTCCGAGGACTGTCGCCCGGACTGCCCCCCTTTGTGTTTCCTGTCCCTGGGGAGAGTTGCTCCTCTTCACGCCTGTTACAAAGGAGGGTTTCTGATACCTCTCACATTCGTCTGACTGCAGGAACCTTGAATGTTTACCGGATTTGTTTTTGTTCCGCTATGTTCCTTTCTGCCATGTGGTTTGTTTCTGGGCATCTGGGATCAACCCATTTGGTGAGGGGTACTGTGCGGATCGTAGACTTTGGTTTAGTTTTGTCAGTGATGGGTTTTAGTCATGTTCTCTTTTGAATTGGTTTTCAATTCTTCCTTGTCAGATCATCTGCTCTGTTCTGTTCAGTCTCCATTTTTGGTTCTCCATGGGTTTTTATCCTGTTTTAGTTTATTTATTATTTTACTTTCTGCCACCTTGCCTGGTCTCCTGCTTTTGGGTCCTCCATCACCAATTCTTGACAATCTGACTCACAAGGATTTGAATAAAAAATCCTCAGAAATGCAATTTTAAGCTTAATTTTCCTCCATTATGAAAAAATGCCATATCAAAACATTTTTATTGGAGTTGGTCTTTAGATTAAGTTTGCAGACTTGATACATTTTTCTCATATGGCTCTCTGTAATTTTTTTTCTTGAATCTAAATGCACTCACATCAGTAAAAAGCAGAGGATGCATACAAGAGTTAAACTGTGAAAACAGCAAAGGACAAACATCATCAAAAACAGGGAGGGGAAAAAAACCCATCATTGTTGTTTCTACCAAATGAATAAATGATGCTCTTTGAGTGGTGTGAATACAGGACAATGATGCATTTCCCATTAGGAATCCTTTTGTTCATCTGCATAACTTCAATTTTCATAATTGCTTTGCTCAAATGGAACTCTAGGCACCTGCCCAGCATTATTTGGCTGCATTTGCCCTTATGCTGTTTTCTGATTCTGGCCACAGATTTCAGCTTGGAACTTCTTTCATCTCTGATTTTGGGGGGGTGACTTTTGTGTTGCTACCTTTTTACACAATAACATCGGGGTTAAACTGTGTCCCTAATTCACTTTTCAAATATAAAAATTGATTTTTTTCTTTAAGTAGAATGGCACAGAAAAGGCAAAAATAGGGATGAAACAACAAAAGAAAACTATGACGATACAGAAAAATCCTCACAACTAGATCTGATGGGTTTTTTTTTTTTTTTTACTTTCTGCTGCTTGTGACGCCCACAGTGTAACTCAGCGATGGGCTTTGAATTTCAGATGATGGCGGGTAAACCAGCTGATGTAGCCTGGAGCTTAAAACGAATGTAGCCACGGGGGCTGAGAAGCCAAAGAAAAGCGTCAATACCTTGAAGGAAAAGTTAACCCCCAAATCAAATATAGACATTTTTACAGTGTTATGTATATTTTCTCACCTAACACATTCCTCCCTGTATCACTTGGATACATACGCCCTCTCTATATATCATAGAGTCTTATAGATTTTCCTTTTTTAAGGATTTTAATGGGGTGATGAAAAAAAATCCAATCATTTTTTGATGCGTTTTAAAAGCGTTCCCAGAGCTCTTTTAATTATGATAATGCAGTTTTTAGCCAAAAATTTAAAAAAAAAATATTATTTTTGTAAAGAAAAAAAAAACACAAAGTAAAAAATTTTTTTTTTTTTTTTTACTTGGACAACTATGTCCTAGTCATTTTCTGGGACATAGTTTTTGCAGAGTTTATTAGAAACTTGTGTCTGTTACCACAGAGTAATAAGCCTGCCACCCCTCCCCATCATCAAGCTGTTTACTTGTTCTCCTGCTGGCTTACAGCCCCTAACATCCCTAACCTAACATTCGAAGGGCAACAAAAATGGCGAGCAATATTTGAGCCATCCAGCTGAACAATTTTGATCCAGATTCCAGATCAGACGAGGAAAACAAAGACGTTCATGGACCTATTCCTCTACAAGTGAATCAATCAGAATGGAGCTTATGGCTTGGCATAGTAACTTTCAAGTCACACCTACAATCTTTTTTTTTTGTCTATTCCTGATTCATAACTATTTAAATAAATCCTAAATTCAATTTTAAATGTAGTTTTTAAATATATGTCCTCCATTACAAGAAAAAATCTACAAGAACTTGTTAATAACATGGAGTGTGGATTTATACGACAACATTTGGACAGAAACGCTCCTCTTTAGTTAGTTATTTTTGGTCTTTGAGCCTCAGAAGCTGAGAGTTGTCCGCCTCTATGTGAACAATCTTTTCAGACAATGTCTACACCTCAAGGCCATGTGGCATCATTTTTTTGTTTTTTTAACTTTATAGTCAAACAGGCTCTTTAGTGACGGCTTCAAAAGACATTTAGTTCCAGAAATATTCCAAAAGAACACTAGTGAATGTCTTTAAAAAGCTTTGAATATTTCAGAAAATATTTTCATGAATTATTTCTTTCACTTTTATCAGTGTGTTGGTGACAGTTTTTTTTTCTTGTGTAATTAGATCTCATAGAGGCTTCTTTGGGTATCGCTGGCTTTTTTTCTGACAAAAACTGGGATTTTATGACTGCGGTTTGTAAGCTGTTTAAGGGAGAATTTTCATTAACTTGAGAACTTGGGTATGCATATTGTCTGCTTCATGGCTGGTATTTTCTCATTTGCAATTTATTTCTTTCACACACTTTTGGTGCATTTGCTTTTTTTTTCAAGTTAGTATTCTTTTTACTACAGTTATTGCTTTCTTTGTCAGTTAATTGGACCCTAAAGGGATTCTGACATCCAATTTTTCTCAAATCATTTTTTTCTTCTAAATTGTTTTCAATTTTCAGACAGAAATATTTTTGTGTGTTTTTCTAGTCTTAAACATGAGATGTTATGTGGCGAGCGGCGGCTTCAGGAATCAATCAGCCACACCTTGAAAAGAGTCTGAGGTCTGGAGCCCTGAGCAGACACCAGGGTGCAAGAACCCAAAAGCAAAGCAGCTATTAAAAGTAAAAAATTCCCCATCTGTTCCTGACCACTCCTGTTGAAAAAAAAGTTGTCTCATTTTAAGCATTCGGGGACTTCTGTTCTTTAGGGCTTTGTTAAGCTTTTACTGGTTTTGGCTTTAAATATCTTTTTACAAAAATATTAATTTTCTTTTCCTGGAAGTTTTTTGGACATTTCTTACTTCACAGAAAGATAAAATGAAGCACTCCTGGGGGTTGCACTGCACAGAACATCACATGTGCTGAGAATTGTAAGAACTACACACAGAAAATGCAAAAATGGTACCAGCATGGCAGCTGTAGCAGAGATGCTGGTTTTAGAGTTCTACTGCAATTATCTTTTGAGCTATTTTCAAAGCGTTCCCAGTTCTCTTTTAACAATATCTATGCTTTTTGTTTCAGCCAGAATTTAAGAAACGGTTTTGTTTTCTAGGACATAGTTTCTGCAGAGCGGCAGGAGTTCATTAGAAATTTGGCACCAACACTTCTTGTCACCCATATTCCAAACAAACACTAGTGAATGTCTTCAACAAGTTTTGAATATTTCAGAAAATATTTTCATGTATTATTTCTTTCACTTTTACCAGGGACAGTTTTTTTTCTCATGTAATTAGATCCCATAGCCACATTTTTGGGTATCGCTGGCTTTTTTTTCTGACAAAAACTGGAAGTTTATGAGTTTTTCTTCCTCAATGTCCCTTCCTGCCATGGGTTTTGTTTGAGGGCATCTGGGATCGTCCCTTTAGGGGAGGGGTACTGTGAGGATTGTAGACTTTGGTTTGGTTTTTGTTGGTTATGGGTTTTGTTCATGTTCTGGTTTGAATTTTCCCTCAGTCATTTCAGTTTTAGATATTACTGAAACTGACCAGTGATGTTAGGTCGCTCCCCCCAACAGAACATCAAAATTGGCGAGCTATACTGGAGCTAACCAGTCGTACAGTTTTGATCCAGATGCCAGCTTGGACAAGGACATTTTTTGTCTTCTCCTCCATCGTGATTGACTTAAATACAGAAATACTCAGAAATCTTATTTTATGTTTAACTTTCTTTAAATAAGTCATCTTTTCATCCTTTTTATTTTTTTGTAACTCGCTGTATCTCTTTAAGGGTCACCTGTCCCGGCTACTGCTGGGCGAAGACGGTATACGCTGGACAGGTCGCCAGTCTATCACAGGACACACACACTCCCTTCACTCACTCATGATTTGTTCTTAATATCCTTAACAATCAAGACAAAAAAGAAAGAACGTGTGCACGTTTATTTTTTCATTCCAGAGAGAATTTTTTAGTTACCGTTTTTGAGCGCACACCCCAACCCAGTCCTCTGCTTTCCACCCACTTCAAAGGTGACACAATAGTTCTTGACTTTAACCCTCTCATGCACGAGTCATGACAGAATCAGTTAGGATTTCTTTACTGTGTTTTTAGCCATCTTTAGAGATGAAGACTAAAGTTTTTTAGAAAAAAAGCTTAAATTCTATAAATATGTATTTCTCTGTCCACCAAACATCAATGCAACTACATGTTAATTTGTAGGTGTAACTGTAAATAATTTGAACTATGATATGTGGTAATGGTGGTTCCTCTATCTCTATAGATTGATTGATCTAAAACACTGTTTAAGACAATGTCTCTGAAATTGAGAATAATGTAACATGAACTCAATCAAATCAAATTTATGAACTGTTATTTCTGATCTGAGCATCTTCTCTTTGCTTAGTTCCTCCGGTAGTATCAAGTATTTGCTATCAAAGGATTCATGCATGAAAGGGTTAAGTTGTTTTGTTTTTAACTCGGGCTGTGAAAGTTAACTCGTTAATATTTATTAACGCTCTCAGGCGTCTAGCCATGCAGCTTTGAGATTACCTGCGTAATAAAACTGTCTAAAATAAACATGAACTTTTTTTTATTTTCTGTGATTGAGATTTAATTAAATGAAATATGGCGTTTATTTGTATTTTTTGGACAAAAGCGATTTTTTTTATTTTTATAAATTAGGCGGAATTTAGAGCAGATGACCCACTATGGTGGGCGGAGTAAAACGGAGCCGTCTGTTATAAGAAATCAAAAAACGGAGCCGTCTGTTATAAGAAATCAAACAACAAGGAAGTCAATTATTATTTTATTTTAGGATTTGGACCGACATGAATTTTCTGGCATTTCTGGGGTTTCCATAGCAAAATCTAACATTTTTTTTCAAGACAGAAGTTTCTGTTTTTGCCCGTTTTTATGTCTAGTGTGTGAATAAAACATGTAAAAATTATAAAATAAAGATAGCGTGACATTGGTGAGGTTGTGCTGATTAAAGTGATATCAAACAAGCAAGCATCTCCTGAGTTTTAGACTCTAGTTTCCAAGGGATTAAAAATAAACATTCTAGATGTACATTTAGTGTTTGATTTCATATTGTGATTATTTGCAGATAATGAGTGAAATTAAAAAAAAAAAAGATCGGTCACGATTCATTTTTTTCCAGGTTTGCGATTAATTAATTACATTTTTAATCGATTCCTGGTCCTATTTTGAAACTGATTGCGGCTAAAGTAGCTCAAAGCAGTTAAAGTTTAACCCCTTTTTTCCTGATGTAAAAAAAAAAATCAGTGGTTGTTTTGCTGTTGTGTGGATGTTAAACGATGGTAGTTATGGTGTTGAAGTGGTTTGATGGATATTAACATCAGCAGACTTCAAAGTGTTAATAATTTAACCTATTTTTATATTATGTCTCACATTTTCTGACACACCTGATCTTTATTTTTACGATCGCGCCGCTTTTTGAGTGTGTTTGTCAGAAATAGCATCACAAAATGATCTCAGCGGTACACATTTTTATGTAGTTTTGCCTTGATCCGAGGGTTGGAATCTGTTTGCTTTGTGTTCTGGCATGTCTGCCGTTCGCTGTGCTATTTGGTACGTTTTATTATAATTAAAATGAGTTGTTCATTAGTCATCCAGCTGTCTCCTGAGCCCTCAGTTTTATACTTTTTCTTCTGAACATCCCTCCTTGGCATTAGGTCAAAGGCAGAGAACTGGAGGAGTTTGTAAGGACTGCTTCACCACAATGACAATTCAATTCTGTTTCTGTAAAGTGGTGATGGGAGCTGGGTTGAAAACTACAACGGTTCAATCTAAAGCAAAATATTCTGCCATAGGTGTTTCTATGGCATTTTCTTTTGGTTAATAAAGTGGAAAGCCTCGTAAAAACTGACCTTTCTGAAGAAAATGGGAGAAAACGAAACAACTTTCTAAAGTAAAAATGTATTTAATCGCTGCTTTCATTTCTTGCCCGTGTAGTTCTGTTAACTGACTAGAAAAGTTGTATTGCCTGCGATAATGCTAGGTTGAATGCTTTTTACTTAAAGAAGATGCTGAAGGTATTTGCTGAAAATGCAAAAGCTATTTGCAAATTTTAAATTTGCTACTAGACTTGAAATTTCATTAAAGAACTATGGAAGAGTGCTGAAGTTGACCCAAATTTCTGAAAAATGTGTAGTAAAATTGCTTAAAAATCCCTAATAAATGCCAAATTTACAAAAATTAGCATAAATTAGCATAAAAAACCCTGTAGATCCCAAATTATCCTAAAAGCTAGCACACTGCTTAAATACTAGCTAAACTCCAAGATAGCCTAAAATTCCTCAGTAAACTAAATTAGTCAAAAACGTTAGCATGTTGCTAATATGAAGTCTAAATTAGCCTAAAAAACCCCAGTAGATAACAAATTAGCCAAAAACGTTAGCATGTTGCTACAATAATAGGTAAACTTCAAAATTTTTTAAAATTACTATAAAAGATGAAAATATAAAAGATCATGAATATATTTAAAGTTTTGTTCCTAATCTACTTACAATTTAGAAATTGGAAGACTTTCTCAATAATTTAATATGGGGCAAATTTTGCTCGATATTTGTAGCAAAATTGCTTAAAAATCCCTTATACATGCCAATTTTGCAAAAATATTTAGTGTGTTGCTTAAATATGAGCTAAACTTCAAGTTTGCCAAAAAAGCTAGCTCGTTGCTTAAATACTTGCTAAACTCCAAAATAGCCAAAAAATGCTATGTAAACTAAATCAATCAAAAATGTTAGCCTGTTGCTAAAAGAGAAGCTAAACTCTAAATTAGCCTAAAAAACCTAAGAAGATAACAAATTAGCAAAAATGTTAGCCTGTTGCTAAATATTAGCGATACTCGAAATTAACATAAAAACCGGAGAAGATGCCAAGTTAGCCAAAAAAAACACATTACTTAAATACTAGAAAAACTCCAAAACCGCCTTAAATTCCTCAGTAAACTAAATCAGTCAAAAATGTTAGCCTGTTGCTAAAATATTAGCTATACTCCAAATTATCATAAAAACCAGAGAAGATGCCAAGTTAGCCAAAAAAAAATCACATTACTTAAATACTAGATAAACTCCAAAACCGCCTTAAACTAAACTAAACTAAATTAGTCAAAAAGTTAGCCTGTTGCTAAAATAAAAACTCTAAATTACCCCCAAAATCTCAGTAGATAGCTAATTAGACAAAAACATTAGCATGCTGCAAAAATATTAGCTAAACTCCATTTTTTTTTTAAATTATTATCAAAGTGTTGTTGCTAATATACTTTAAATGTTGACATTGATAAACTTTCTAATCATTCACACAGTCAGTGGTACTATTTTGAAATATAGGAAAAGCAGTTGTTATAAAAGACAATCCTAGTTTTGTTATTTCCACAATTAGAGCTTATTCTCTCATTTGCTAAATAATATGAACAAACACCAAATCTCAACACTTTTAAATAAAACAATTCTAACTTATGTGGGGAAAACAAATCTAAATTTTCTCGGAATATATCACAATTCCAGTGCTTTAAATATAGAAAAAAGCTCCTCCAATTTCCTTTTGCTTTATTTTTTTCATTAAAAACTTGTGTTTTTAGGGTTTATTTTTAACCCCTTTCATTTCACACCTTTTTTTACAAAATTATGTGGAAAGTCTGGTGCTAAGGGGTCTGCACAAAACCACTATGCCATGTGTGCTGGGAACGTGCTCACAGCCTACTTCACCCTTTCAAGTGATGCCACCCTATTTATCACATTTAAGGGAGCTCTCTGTGAAACCACAAAAAGGTTTTTACAGCTCCTGCCTAATGCGCAATAGTACTCCCAACCATATAAAAGGACTCAGATGTGTAAATTGAGTCCCCCTTTAAATGCTTTGGTATACGCTGCTTTTTATAACCCGGATGACACGAGCAGGAGGTACATAAAGGCTCTGCCGACATGTCTCATCCCACATAGTTACAAGAGAAACTTTATTTGGTCCCTCAGCTCTGTCACATTTGTATTTTCTTGATTATTTTTACAAAACTTAGAAGATCAATTTTATCCTGGATGAGCAGCATGAATAATAGATGAAGTCTGCAGGAATAAACCAGAACCGTCTCAAGTTATCAAACTAACGAACTGCTGGAGGAAGCCCGAGTGTGGAATGCCACCTCTCCAGACCTCGTCACCCCCCTGAACCTAATTGAAGATAACGGAGAGTAAAGACACTTGGATGAGAATGTTGCATTTAATGAGAGCAGAGGAAAGACATGTAAAGGCGTACTAATGGAACTCGTAACACTGCGTTTCCTACGTTTAGGAGCGAAAGATTGTCCCTGTGAATTATAATGAAGATTAGTCGGGCGAACTCCAATCATCTCCGTGATTTAATAAGTAGTCTTTGGGAGGAGCTGATACCAACTCCCAATGTGTTTAGTATATTAGTGATTAGATAGACCAGTTGAATAGAATTAAGTTGCCTCATTTGTAAATCACTGATATTTTGTCAGTATAGGGGGAACAGATTTTAAGGTGGAACGTCAATGAATGGACTATAAGGCTCGTTGAGTCACCCAAAATATTCAAAGATAAGTCTGTAGGACTTATTATTGGATTTACAGTGATTCTAGAACTTCTTTTTTAAAGCGATTTCACAAAAGGAAAATCTAATCAACACAAGCATTTTACGATGATTATTCATAAATCCATTGTTTTCTGATGTTGAAAACGCTGATGGCTTATTTAAAAAAATACATTTAAATATAAAAACTGTTAAAAGGCAAAGCATTGCAAATCTACTGAGCATCAGTGCACACAGAATTCTGGGAAATTTCTAGGACACTTGATTTTTGGGTATTGTAGATTCCGACAGCACTACAAAATGGTGAACGCACTATGTAGTACATTGAGTGGTGAGTAGTGAAGGATTTTGTACATAGTCTACATCTACGCTAACTCCCATAACGTTAAGAAAAACAGCAGTCCGACTCTTCTACACATTAGCTACGTTAGCATCTTCAGAATACATGTAACTCCGGGATTTGTTAGCAAAACACGAAAATAAAAGCTGTTACTGTGACTATAGGCTAACTACTAAACTTGTTAGGTACACGTTAAAAAAAAAAAAAAAAAAATTCTGAGACCGCTACATGTTAGCCGCATTAGCATATTTGCAAAACATTACTGTTTCCACGCTAACTACAAACCTTGTTATTAACATGTAATAAAAAACACAGTCCTACACCTCTACAAATTCGCCACGTTACCATATTCAGAGTACATGTAATGCAATGCATTAAAAAAAGTTACTGTCACTGCTACGCTAACTTAACATTGTTCGTAACCTGTAAAAAAAACACAGTCCAATGCTGCTACACGTTAGCCATGTTAGCGTATTTACCAATGCCCAACCTTGTTAGTAGCACTTTAAAAAAAAAGAGAGAAAAAAAAAACACAGTCCGACTCTTCTACACATTCTACACATTATCATTTTGTGAATACCTGTAGCTCTTAGCAATGCTAAAAACAAATGTTACAGTGACTATCCTTACTCCGTATCCCATAAAAAAAAAAAAAAAAACACAGTCTGACATTGCTACATGTTAGCCACATTAGCATATTTAAAAACCACTCAACATTGTTTCTAACAAAAAAACAGTCTGATACCACTAATGTTACTGCTATTATGCTAACTCTCAACCTTGTTAGTAACGCATAAAAAACGACAGTCTGACTCCACTACATGTTAGCCGCATTAGCATGTTTAGCAAACATCTGACCTTGTTTGTAACACCTAAAAAACAGACCAATCTGGCAACACTAAAGAGTACTGTGACTAACTCCCAACATTGTTAGTAGAACTTAAAAAAAACACAATCCGACGCTTCCACACATTAGCTATGTTAGCATATTCAGAATACATGTAACTCCTGTTTGGAATGTATAAAACAACTGTTACTGTGACTACTACGCAAAGTCAACATTGTCCGTAAGCTGTAAAAAAAAAAAAAAAAAAAAAAAACAATCCGGCGTCGCTACACGTTAGCCATGTTAGTTTATTAAAGAATACCCAGTGTTGTTAGTAATATCTAAATAAAGAAAGCACATTGCGACACTTCTACTTATTATACGTGTTAGCATTTTGTGAGTAACTGTAGCTCCTGGTCTGGTTAGCAATGCATAAAACAAATGATCCTGTCTCCAAGTAAACTTGTAACCCGTAAAAAAAAAAAAAAACACAGTCCGACACCGCTACATGTTAGCCACATTAGTGTATTTACAAAACACCCAATCTTGTAACACAAAAAAACAGACTAATACCGCTAATGTTACTGTGGCTATGCTAACTCTCAACCTTGTTAGTAACACGTACAAATTATAGCCATCTTAAACTTCGGACAGTTGTTTGACACTTTCAGCGTAAACATATGCAACTGGATGCAGTAAAAATTCAACAATTCATTTTCCATCTGATTCAGTTCAATGGTGTAACATCCGGTTTTAAACGAAAAGCGTAGCATCCCTGAAATCCACTATCCCTGGTAGGCTGTGGATCAACATGATTTATGGCTAAAGCTTAATACTTTCTGGATTTTTGTGCATCACAGGCAAATTTCTCAACCAACACGAAGGGTTGAAGCAAATCCATGAACATGTTAGATATCATCCAGAAATCATGGTATAGATGTAGGGTGCAACACAGACAATGACATGATGCTGACGAGCTGCTTTCCTTTACAAGGACACACCCGCCTGACAGCTTATTCTGTTCAGCACTGTGTGGCCATGTGTACAAACATTTGCCAGCTCTGGCAGTCACTCCGTGCCTAAAAAGACAACAGCCAAAGCCAGTTGGGAGATGAACGCAGCAACTTTTGAAAAATTGATGTAAGTCAAAGGTATCTTAATTTTAATAAGCTTGGACATAAGGGAGGATTGTCTTCCCAGTTAGAGAAAAATCATCAACTGATTCCAAAAGCAGCTAAAATGCTTTTTTTTCCCTTCTTTCTTGGAGGATGAAACAGTTGCAGGAAAACAGACTAATTGGTCTCTTGAAGACGCAATAAAATGAATGAAAAAAGACCAATGAAAATCGTGTTTCATGTTTTTTAAATACATTTTTGTCATGAAGGAGGACATTTATAAAGAAAATTAGCTCATAATTAGCATTTCTGAGTATTTCTTCATTCATATCATTCTGATTCAGGAGCAAACAAAAAGATCCAGTTTGAAAAAGATCAGATCAGATCGGGCTACATGGTCTCTGCTCCACTCCAATCTGGTGGCAGCAGGCAAGATGGTGGAAAAAAAAGTATTAGCCGGAAGCGGAAATCCCGTAAGATTTCAGAGTTGTCGCCGCTTTGATTAAAACTTTTTTTGGTGTTCAGGATTAGCTTAAAATGTGTCAAAAGAGGGTAAACGTTTATTAGAGGCTATTAACAAAAACGTTCAGATTTCTAAAACTGTTAAGATTTTTACACTAGAGACCAGTGTTTACGTTTGACTGCAGTTAGCTTGCGCTAACCCTTTTATCAACATGAATCAGCTATGTTGTGGAGAAAAGCAGCTTTGGATTGATATAAAGTTACTTTATATTAGTAATGTGTAGGGTTGGGCACCGAAGTTCGGTTCCAAGTAGGAACCGTTATGATTTGCGCGGTTCTACCGAAACCGAAAGATGCGGCTGCAAACGGTGCCGGATTTCGGTTCCAAATTGAAGTTTCATTTGTCTGTGGACATGTCAATCACTTGCACTCCCTTCTGATTTTTTACGATTCAGCCTATCTATTTACTTTCTTGTGTTCGTGGGCGGGCTCATATAAAACTGCCGAGATGGTCGGCTTCCGCAACGTCGGTGGGCGGGACTTTCGCTGTGAATAGTGGAGTTTCCGCAATTTTTAAACAAGGCTGGAGCCCCATCCCAAAATGAAACAATGAATCGTTTTTTCTTGTTGGGCTGCTAATAGCAGAAAGCTCGGCTCGGCTCCGCCCACCACCACAGCGGGTCGTCATCATCTGCTGCGCTTTGCAGGTGTGATTGCCATTTATCTTCCGCCTTATTTTATTGAAATAAAATATTGCTTTTGCCCAAAAACAACTGCAAATAAATGCCACATTCCTGATTTAATTTAATAAAATGTCAGGCTAAAATTTCAAGGACGTTTAAGTTTATTTAAGACGGAATTTTATATTAGTGTAGCGGACTGAGTTCTGCTGGGTAACTGTATGGGTGCATTCTGGATTCCAGGGTTCAGTGAATGCACCAGTAGGAGACGCTGATTGGCCCTTGTTCTGTCACTCAGCCTGTTGTCGGGGGGTTTGGACTGGTTGGGCGCAGCTATTGGCTGAATAGGAAAAAGAGGGTGGGCTGTGCAGGCGCGAGGGAATGAGAATGTTTTGGGGGAAGCGCTCTCCCCTGTTGGTTCGGTTCTGAAGTTGCTGCAAGTTGTACAGCGTTGGTTACGGGCGACAGTAACCAGAATAAAGAGCATTAAAAAGCTTTGGAGTTTCGGTGCATCAATTTGGAGGGACGCTACATTATGCTTTATATTACGTGCACACAGCTGCACGGCAGGAGGGAGTCTGCGCTTGTTTGAAGCCGTTCTGCTTTGGGTTTAGGAAGATAAAGGCATTATTTTTTATTACTGAAGTACCGCAATAAGCACCGAAAGGGAACCGAAACCGAAACAAAAGAACCGCGGTAGAACCGGAACCGCATCAGAACCCATCGGTGCCCAACCCTAGTAATGTGTTGCATATCAGTGAAACGCCACTTTAAAGTGTTGCTTACTAAACCGCTTTTCTCTGCAGATCAGCTAATTCACAGGGATCGTGTAAGGATTTTCAGTATGTCAAAAAGCATTGTAGGTTTTGACAGGAACTTCTCAAGTGGTAAAGGTTCAAAGCTTAAAAAAAATATCCGTTAGGTTTGTCGGCTATATTGGTCTTTATCGACCAAATACAAGAGTATTTTTCTACTAAAATGTGTGGGGAGGTTAACGCCTTTACGGCTAATGCCTTTCAGCCGCCATCTTTTCTGCTGCCAAATGCCCCTCCATTCTGATGCATGCACTTAGATAACTAAATCCATGTGTATCTTTGTCTTCTTAAGGAGGCCCTACGATGAAAATTCTACTTTTTGAGGTTTTAAATACATTTTACCGTTCATTCCTCACTATAAAGAACCCCAAAGCAGCATTTTGATCCGTTCATGCGTTTAAGACTAAAAACCAGCACTGTCTGCAGCAGCCCCTCCCATACCCACGAAAACAAGCGGTTGGAAACATGCTGACTTAAGTCGTTTCAAACAGCTCCTTACAGGAAGAGTCTGTGCTGCAAGCTCCGCCCCCCGGCTTACACAACACTCAACTTATCCCCTTACTAGTGATAATTAGTGAAAAAAAACATTCATTTTAGATGCAGAATACTGTATATATTCCAGTTGTGTCCTGTCTTCAATAACTAATATTTTATAAGTGATCCAAATGTAATATATGATCGTATATATGGATATAGTTCACTCTGAAAGGCCTAAGAAAATCATGGTAGGGCCCCTTTAAAATGTGTCAAAAGAGGATAAACGCTTTAAGCTAGCAGGGAGCGTGAACACAGATAGCTGTCATGGGTGATAGGAAGATAACAATTCTGTCCACAACTCAGAGGTGAACTACTAATGAACTCCTGCAGAAACCATGTCCTACGACACAGGTTTTCTATTTTGGCTAAAAACTGCATAATCGTCATTAAACCACCACTGGAACATTTTACAATGGATAAAAAGATGATTGGAGTGGGACTTTAAATGGCGACCACTTATCATTTAGAAACAAGATGTTTGAGCGCTTACATCTTGTATGACAGAGTGCTTGTGCGCTTTGGACCACCAGCACTACAGCTAGCTCGTGTGTGCATGTGTGCATGCACTAAAACCATTCTGCATACCATCTGAGTGAATTCAACTGAAGAAGATCCATGTTTGCATGCATGCAATTCATCAAGGAATTTAAGAACTCTTATGTTAATCAGGCTTTTCCCTCTTTCCGAGCCGTTTGCGTCACTGTGATAACATTCGACAATCCTCTGTGACTTGCAAATGAGATCAAACTGTTGTAAGTGAAATGAAAATGTATCCCTTCGCTTTGCTTATGGTGCAAATATTCTCGCAAGGAAGAAAGAAAGCTGTGATATTTACATGATTTTGGCTCATCTCCGAATTCTTCTTCAGAATTGAGAAAGGACATCAGAAAAACAGGAAGCTATACAAACCCACAGCACATGGCTCACAAAACCAGCCTGGAGTAAATTATTACAGCATCAGTATAACATATTAAACGCACTGATGCTCTATTCTGTTTTTTTTCTTCCTTGGTTATTGAATCATCCACAATTGCGTTGCTGGGCTTTGTTGCTTTTCTGTGAAAAATGAGTCCATTATATTCTTCAGCAGCTCTGCTGCTGGTCCTAGGTGGTTTGAACAACTGCACTGATTAATGGCAACATGAATTTTGCACACACCCTCTACTGTCCTCAAATAGTACGTACTACAGCCTCAAATCATTTACGTCATAACCCTTTCCCTGTTTCCAAATCTCTCTTCCTTTTCCTTACATTTATTTGATCTAATACTGACCACCCAGATCTAAAACTTCTCCCGTTTCCCCGGTTATCTCTGCATTACAGAAAATCAATCTCCAGGCTACAAAACTGGGTCAGCAAAGTCACAGCAAAGCCTCTTCACATTTGAGAGTATTACTTTGATAAATGAAGAAACGTGCGCATATGAATCTAATGCATTATCCTCTAATGATTCAATCCTGACTATGAAAAACCGAGGCGGAGGTTCGGCTCACACTAAGAGCACACAAAGTGTCAGATTTCATTCTATTTGTTTTAACGCTGCCTGCCACAGACATCTTCACACTCCAGGAGACAGATGACGAGGAGAATATAATCAATAGTCGGTGTCACATCGCGCCACTGTGGACTAGTACCTTCCTGTTTCCACAGGAACTTCAGAGGTTCCCTCCTGTCCTCAGGCAGGCCTGTTTGTTTGCATTATTGCTGATAACACTCCTGCGTTTTCTGCTGCAACTTGTTTTCCTGCGCAATTGTGAAAGTTAAATCCAGAACTTTAATTCTTCTCAACGTATTTGTCATCTAGAGCTTAGCTGCTTAACATAAAAGTAACCAAATCAAGTTTTTCTTTTTGCAATCTGGATGTATTTTCTCGTTGATTGTGTTTGGAGCTTTCTGTCGGCATTAATCATGAATGCAGGCCTTTTTGGCAAGCGCCTTCCCAAAGCACATGGACGCATCATGCAAGCAGACTTTTCAAATCTCTCTACGGATTTCAGCACAACATAATATGACTTTGATGAAAATAAAACCAGACATGATGTTCTTTGTAATGGATTAACTTGTCTGTCATTCCGTGCAGGCTTTAAATGAAACCACTGGCTGCCAAGACAGCAGCAAAACACATCAGAAATTCTTGGCAGTAATGTGAAATAAATGGGACTCCACGAGTGAAAGAGTGGAGACGACCAAGTCACAGGTACCATTCTTTAATATTTGATAAAGTTTAATCACAACAAGGCGGTGGTTTCTCTTTTATGGTTCTGATTTAAAATTCATGAGCTTGGATTTTGGCACAATGAGGATTATTTTTCTGAATATTTTTTCAAATGCAAATAAAGTACAGTTCTTTATTTGAAATAAGCTGTATAGCAGTTGCTTGTCAATAGTAAAAATAAAAGGAAATAGGACAATAGACCCTTTTCACAGTGACATCATACAAAATGGCAACAGGGCCAAAAATGCGAATAGTTACTTAGGGTGTTTGGGTTTAGAATAGCAAACTCTGATTAACACAATTTTATGTAAATAATGTAAGGTAACCATACCAATTTCAAAAGAAAAATGTACAATTTTAATGTTAATGAATGTCCTGCCGAACTGTATTTTAATTTCCTGTCTTAGATTGTTCAGAAATCTAAATACAAATTTGAACTAGAAAGTTGCATTACCTGTGATAATGCTAGTGTCAGAATGCTTTACGCTGAAAGTAGTTACAGAAGATGCTAAAGCTTTTTGCTGAAAATGGTGATGCAATTTAATTTGCTGAAAATGCAAAAACTATTTGCAAAATGTTAAATTTGCATAAGACTGTAAATTGTGTTAAAGAACTATGAAAGAGTGCTAAAGTTGACCTAAATTTCAAAAAAATTTGCAGTAAAATTGCTTAAAAATCAATAATACATGCCAATTTTTCTCAAATATTAAGTGTGTTTTTAAACATGAGCTAAACTCCAAAATAGCCTAAAACTCCTCTTTAAACTAAATTAGTCAAAAATGTTAGCTTGTTTCTGAAATTAAAGTTAAACTCTAAATTAGCCTATAAAGACCTCAGTAGCTAAAAAAATTAGCCAAAAAATGTTAGCATGTTGCTAAAATATTAGCTAAGCCCCAAATTAGCATAAAAAAACTTTGATAGATGACAAATTAGCTGAAAAAGCTAGCACATTGCTTAAATACTAGCCTAAACTCTAAAATACCCTAAAAATCCTAATTAAACTAAATTAGTCAAAAACATTAGCCTGTTGTTAAAATAGAAACTAAATTCTAACATTGCCTAAAAAGTAGATAAAAATTTAACCAAAAACGTTAGCATGTTGCTAAAATATTAGCTAAGCCCCACATTAGCATAAAAAACCTTGATAGATGACAAATTAGCTGAAAAAGCTAGCACATTGCTTAAATACTAGCCTAAACTCTTAAACACCCTAAAAATCCTAATTAAACTAAATTAGTCAAAAACATTAGCCTGTTGTTAAAATAGAAACTAATTTCTAAATTAGCCTAAAAAGTAGATAAAAAATTAATCAAAAACGTTAGCATGTTGTTAAAATATTAGCTAAGCCCCAAATTAGCATAAAAAACCCTTGTAGATTAAAAGGTAGCACATTTCTTAAATACTAGTTTAAACTCCAAATTAGCCCAAAAAACCGTATTAGAGGCCAAATTAGCAAAAAAAAAAAAAAAAAAAAAGCTAGCCCATTGCTTAAATATTAGCTAAAACCCAAAATAGCCTAAAATTTCTCAGTAAACTAAACTAGTCAAAAAAGTTAGCCTGTTGCTAAAATAGAGGCTAAACTCTAAACTAGCCTATATAAACTTCGGTAGATAAAAAAGTAGCCCAGAATGTTAGCATGTTACTAAAATATAAGCTAAGCTCCAAATTAGCATTAAAAAACCTCAGTAAATTAGCCGAAAAGCTAGCACATCGCTTAAAAACTAGATTAAACTCCAAAATAGCCTAAAATTCCTAAGTAAACTAAATTAGTCAAAAACTTTAGCACGTTGCTAAAATATTACCTAAGCTCCAAATTAACAAAAAAACCCTAGTAGATAACAAATTAGCAGAAAAAGGGGTAGCACATTTCTTAAATAGTAGTTTAAACTCCAAATTAGCCCAAAAAACCTTATTAGAGGCCAAATTAGCAAAAAAAAAAAAAAAAAAAAA
>NC_050516.1:30488200-30518022 GCF_002922805.2 Oryzias melastigma
CTTAAATATTAGCTAAAATCCAAAATAGCCTTAAATTTCTCAGTAATCTAAACTAGTCAAAAATGTTAGCCTGTTGCTAAAATATTAGCTAAGCTCCAAATTAGCATTAAAAAACCTCAGTAAATTAGCCAGAAAGCTAGCACATTGCTTAAAAACTAGATTAAACTCCAAAATAGCCTAAAATTCCTAGATAAACTAAATTAGTCAAAAACGTTAGCTTGTAGCTAACATATTAGGTAAACTCAAATATCGGTTACCTTTCATTAATCACGTAAAATAACTTTAAACAGCTGTCAGCTTTGCTGTTCTAAACCATAGAATATATAAACCAGAAGTCACTCTGCAGACTCGCCGTTTTGTTTGACATCACGTGAAAGGGTCTATCACATCACAGTATAATAATATTTTGGACCCTAAATTTGCTTCAATTTTATTTTGAAATTAATTAGGTTTAATGAAAGACTGAATCAAACACACAGTTGACAGATGCTAATCTCCAGCTCAAGGACCATTAACATGGTGAAGATGGGATGCAGAGATGAAAGGAACCAGAGGACAAAAAAAACAAAAGAAATTTGAGAGGAGTAATAATCATAAAAATAGCTTTTGATTAAATAATGTAAAAGATTGAGAATCAACTAAATTATATATGGTCATAGCCTGAATTGCATTACATAATTGATGCACGGAGTCGTACATTATGCAGCAACTGTCAACATGTGAAATATGTTTGAAAAAATAATACAAGTGTGATTCTTGAACCACTTAATGGCAAAAAGAAAGGAGGGTAGCTGTGGGACAACGCCGGTGTCATGTCTGGACTCACACAAATCATACCGCGTCTGTGTTTCTCCCCGTTCTTCTATAATCAGATGCGCAATTGAAGTGTCAGAGAGAGTGTTAGGATGCCTTTGGGGGTCTCCGCTCCTTAAGGGTGGAAAACATTAGAATGTCAAATGTCGCAGTGCACATTACAAACGCCTCATAAAACTATTAGGGGAGTGCAAAGGCGGACTGCGTAGAGTGGCGAGTAGTTTGGGCTTCTTTGATTGTTCAAGGTTGTTTCATGAAGCTCAGTGTGATCCCATTAGGACAAAGAAATAATGGCTTTCATGCGTCTGTAGCTATCAACTATCTTGTCAAACATCCAGGTTATATAATGAATGTAACTGACAGGCGTAGTATGAATAATAACTCACTGCTTCATTTTACATTTTTTAAGATCCCCACAGCGCATGGCGTGCGGGGAGGCCAAGTGTTGCTATAGAGGAGGAAATTGAGTTTCATCAAGGGCTGCGATGCCACGTCGAAATTACAAGTGCAAACACTCATCCGATGAAGAACTCATATTGTTTTTAATATTTTTGTATTAAGAGCCATCGCACGGAGGTAGTCACCCATTTGTTTTGCTATACTGTCAGTTAAATTGAATTCATTGAAAATTAAAAACACACACACACACAGTGGAGAACTTACCTACTTTTTATTTAATCTACAAGCCAGGTTTATATTGTGGTGGATCTCACAACAGCTGCAAGGCAAAGTTATACAAGAATAAAAAAAAAATGGTCATCCTTTTGCGCCGAATCACTTGATGATTAAGGCGGGTATTGATTTCCCTAAAGCATACAGTAAAGGATGGCCCATTTGCTTTTTATTTCAATTTTTTTTTAGATTTTTTACGCAACCCCTGCCCCCTATCCCCACCCACAGGCGTGAATCATGGAGTAGAAACACTTTTGGTTGCCAAGTAAAGCTGTTTTAAATTCTGCGGCAGTAGCTTGTGCTTATGGACTTTTATCCCCAGATTTTCTATCACGTGTGGGTCAAGTACCATGAAAGTAAAATAATAAAAAAAAAGGAGGTAATTTTAGATTTTGTACTGTAACACTCTTAAGGGATTATAAAAAAAAAAAGAATTGAGATTCTGTGTTGCAAGGGACACAGGATATAGGGAATACTCCGAGACACCATGTGTTCTCTGTTTCTTGTGGTTGAGTTCGGGTATGTTTAATTACATTTTTGCTCCCTAATGTCTTGTTGCTCTGCCCACAAACTGTAAGGATGTTTGTTCTTGGGTGGCCACTGTGTCCAACATGGCTGTTACAGCACAGAAGCAGCCTCCATGCGGCTCCTCTGCTTATCAAATAAAAAAAAAATATACATTGTTTCCAATAAAATCCCACCAGACCTCAAGAAAGCAGCAAATATCTAAAGAGCCAGTTTGAACTAACTAGTGTGACTTTGTTAAGGCAATTTTCACAATTTAATCCTAAGAAAGGACGAAGGCGGTGTGAGAAAGATTGCACCTTTCTCAGACCACATGAATACACATTTTCTTCAAGCTGCTGTTTTAAGCTTGAAAATCACACACAATTTACCATAAGACTTTGCTTCATTATAGGTTTTATAATCTCCTCTTTCCTAATTGTGGCTGTTTTAATTTTTTTTTTTTCAATAGGAAACCAAATATAACTTTTTTATGGCCTCACCACTGTGTCAATTGAGAACTTTTCTGCACATTTTCACTTCCAAAATGGAAAACTAGAAATTCTGATGAGGAGAATTCAAGCCAGATTTACCAAGAGGCCATCTGTTTATAATGGTGTGTTCTTCAGAACAAGCTCAAAGCACAAATAAAATTGGATTTTGTTGCAACTATACATATAAAAATGATTTTTTGAATATTACTTTATCCTGGAGTGACATAGTGTTTGTTACCAGTTCTGCAGGGTATCCTATTTAAAAATGACCAGGTACTATTCATCATTGGAACCCCTTCAACTGTGAGAGACAGAATTACATTTTTTTTTTTTTTGCAATATTGTGAGATCTCATCTCACGGGGTTCAAATGATCTAGAGAACAATAAGGAAACAGCTCAGAACTACATGGGGGAACTGGTCAATGACCTGGAGAGAGCTGGGAACACAATAACAGTGGTTACTATTAGTGACACACTATGTTGTCATGGATTCAAATCGTGCTGAGCTCCAAAGGTTCTCCTGCTTAAGCCAGCACATGTCTAGGTCCATCTAAAGTTTTTACCATCCAGAGGATTAGGATAATATGGGGTCAGGTGAGACCAAAATAAAAATCTGTGTAAAAACACTACTCAAGAATGCAATACCTACTGTGAAGCACGAGGGTGGAAATATCAGGCTTTGTGCAAAGGGGGCTGAACTAGGGGTGTGCCAAAATATCGATATTGCGCTATATTGCAATATTTAGCCCTATGAGTGATTCTCAATGGGTTTTCACCAAGTATTGATCTTTTATTTCGTTAGAAGAGGCACTGCTGTTCATGTTTACTATTGTTAACACTGAATTTTACAGATAATTCGAATTCAGTTGGTGTCGATGCTTGTTAAAGACATAGTATTACTGATTTCAGCAATGTTGCACTAAAGTGTCTATTATTTGTTTCACAAAATAAGACACAAGATATGTTTTATGATTGTGTTCAAGCTAAAAAAAAAAATAAACGGGGATATATTTTTCCCCAAAATATGTGTTGTTCTGTATATTGTGAGTTATTCGAGATGATTTTTACCAATTATTGCAATATCGTGAGACATGTATCGCATCGTATCGTGAGATACCCAGTGATTCTCAGCCCTAGACTGATCAGTATGAAGGAAAAGAGATTTTGGGCAAAACCTCCTCCCATTAGTGAAAGCATTGAGAAAGAAATGTGGCTGATCATCGTGTTGACAATGATCAGCCACGGAAGAAGTAGGAACACAGAAGGGGAAAAAAAATCAAGATTTTGGAGTGTTCTACCCAGTCTCTGGACCTCAATCCAATAGAGAATCAGTGGAAGGAGTTAAATGTCTGTGTTGTCCAGCAACAGCCCCAAAACATCACAACTCTCGAGAAGATCTGAATGAAAGAATAAACCAAAATAGGAGCTGTCTGATTAAAACCTACAGGAAACCTTTTTTTGTATGTTGTTACCAACCAGTGTTACATTACAAAGTTCTGAGGTAAATTTAGTCATTGAACAAATACTTGTTTTCTGTAAAAATCACACAAAGTGATTTGCTAGGTTCCTTATTTACATTCTGTCCCTCACGGTTCTAGTGTACCTACGATAAACACTACAGACCTTTCTCATATTTCTAAATTGGACAACTTGAAGAAATTGGCTATTGCCCAATATTTTTAGCCTTTCTCTACATCACAAAACACTAACCAGGTGTCCATAGTTCAGATACTATCCTAGAACCCTGATGAATACTTTTAAATGTCCTTCTCGAAACCATTCTGTCCTGTGTCTGTATTTGTCAGGAGAACAGGTTCTAGTGGTTGTAGCTCTATCGACAGCTCACTGACTAGAGCTTACACTAAACAGTTCCCCTGTAAATATCCTCAGGATAAACAACATACGATTGTTTTACCTTATCTGATTAGATTGACCATTTTAGACTCCTACCATTAGCAAAAAGCGGTATGATGCCCACTTGCATATTAGAGTCCAAACTGTTCCCTGGAGATCAGCACTAAAGAATTGGGACACCCAACAGTTTTGCACCCAGTAATGAGAATGTGGAATTGAGTTCATAAGTGAGCAAGAACTGGTTTTGGAGCAGGGGCTATGAATAATAGTATCCCCCTGCTGACATTTATGACAGTCCATTTTGATTTTTTTTTTTTTTACTGTGAAGAGTCATCTGCTCATTCATACCAAAAAAAGGGCTGCCTTTGCTAACAGCACAAGGACCTTGGCATTTTTTTTGTCTTTAACATTTTTTCAAAGCTGGTAAAAAGGCTCTTCATCAAAGTCCTAATGACTGCAGTTTGACAGAAAGTGACCTTGATGTGAATACCAATACATAACAACAGGGTGAACTTGCTAGGACATCTACCTGTAGGAAAGATAACAACTATCTTGAATGTCTTTCATTTATTAGTAAGTGAAAAATGCTAAACAGTGTTTAGTCTTTTTCCAGATTGAAGGGCAGCAATGAAAACTTCTCTAACATCTTCTTGGCACCATGTCTGAGCTCTTGGTTTCCCTTTGGGGATCAATGGAATGTTTTTAAATTCAAATAAGCCCAACTAATTGAATTGAATGCTCCAAATCAGCAATCTGCCAAGATTCCCACTTTCATGGTGACGCTCACACCTGCAAACTATCTTCAGATCAAATGCATTTGATTAGCAGCACCTGAAGAGGAGCTCTAATCGAAGCTCTGGGTGTACCGAGCTTTTCACCAACTGGTTCTTTATTTTGGTATAACCTTTTGTTTAAGAGTGATTGAAATAGAGGAAATTAGAAGCTGAAATGGGACATTTGAGGCTCAGACATTTTCTTTGAAGTCGAAGTACTGATGAGGAATTAATTATTACAAAAGTGTCTCATATTTTATGACATGGATCAAACTGTTCATGAAATAAGTGAGCATAACAAACACCGAATTAGGGCTTCCACAATGATTATTTTAATAGTCGACTAATCACTGATTATTTTTTTTCGATCAGACGACTAATCGGATCATTCGTAAACTGGATGTAAAACACACGTCTTTACCGTCGTTAGCTTTAAATGTGAAGTGTTTAAGCTATATGCCAACTAAAAATAAACACAATTAAGACAATAGTTTATTAAACCTTAAATGAATTATGCAGCTTCTATCCTTCATTTGTTTCCGGCATTAAAACGAGAGTTAAATCAAATGAGGGTAGCATCTGAAACAAAGGAACTAAACAAATAGTTATCTATTAAGATTAATCTGTAAATAGTGCAAGGATTTCCCATTCTACTGCTACAGGTATTGCATTGCTGTCAAATGAACAGTTTCTAAATATCCATGAGTTTTTATTTTCCCTCTCTGCTAAAATCCATAAAACAGAGCTTGTAAATGATTTTCACCCAAGACCAGAAATGAGGGAAACTGATGAAGTTTAATAGCATGAATGACTGATAAAGTTTAGTAAAGTCCTTTCCCAATTAAAAACATCTGAAAGAGCTAAATAATAATAATAATAATATGAATAAAAACACCCTTTACCACATTTTCAAATGAAACTAAAACTCTCAATTGCTTCAGAATTTACCTTCAAATAGACGATTTTGTTGTACTTTGAGAAAAAGGCTCCAGCTAGCATCTTTAACTGATACAAAAAACATTTTTTAAACCTGGATCATAACATCAAATACATCTGCCAAACTGTTAAGATTCAAAACACAGTGATAATAGCAGTAAATGTTGTGGCAGGTTAAAGTTTACATCCACAGCTCCTTCACTAACATCTGCTCTCTGCTGTGTTTATGTCACTGAGCAGAAAGCTAGCGTTAGCGCTGTTTATTCTAGCTGGGCTTTCTCTGGCCCGTACGACCAAGAAAAAAGTTCAACAGTGACGCCATAGATTAAGAAAATTATGTGCGAACTCACTTACACTTCTTAAAAAAAAAAAAAAAAAAGTGTGACCGACAATAAGATTTAGGCTCTTAAAGTAGCTAGAAACAAGCTAGCAAAACAATGCAGCAATGTGCATCTTGACCACACATTTTACATCAGATTTTGTGCAGGTTGAACGTGAATATGTGCGATTACATCCGCTATCTTTTAAAACACGAAACATTAATAAAAACATACATCGAAGAACCAAACTAGCATGCGACTCTTGAATTGCTAGCACCCACTTTAGCACACAGTTCACGGTTCCCAGCCTGATTTCTCTATTAAAATGTGATTCCTGTCCTGTGATGATTCCTCTCCATCGGATTATTTTGTTGTCAAGGTTTTTGAAGTCGATTGCAAAACACTGCCTTTCCTTTTATTACTCTTTCGGACCTCTGTCATTCATTACTCGAGGAGACTCGATCCATAATGATGGTGCATGTCTGTCACGCCGTATGTCACGTGACTTCCAATCCAGTAATATATGTCATGGATTACAAGAAAGAACACCGGGGAGGAGGAGGAGCAGCTCGGATTCAAAGTCACAGGCAGTCAACAAGCTCTTGCCTTCTCGCTCTTGCAGCTTTTCGTAGATCGTGATAAAACAATCTCTCAAAAATGACAGATCGTCAGCTTTGGGGATCGCAAGATGGTTTTATATCGTCATATCGCCCACCCCTACTACTGCGCATGTGTGTCAAAGACAATAAGTGTGTTTGAGACCATGCAGGTGGACGCAGCGCTGCGCAGATCGCCTGAATTGCAGTGCATGCTGGGTAGTTTTTGCTCTGACGTCACAAGTCAATCATCATAAAAATGTTGTGAGAAATAGACTGGTGCAAGGCACCTAACTAGGCGAGTGCAGCTGGAAATCTGGTGCTGTGCTGACTCCAAGCCGCCTTGATGACTACAAAACCCAATGCATTGAGGGAAACGGTGTCCTGACTGTTCTTGTAGTTCGCCTTTCTAATTGGTGCCTTTCCCCGCCCCCGCTTGCAGCTGCCTGAAGTCGGCGACGATCCAAGCGAGGCGCAAATCATCTCAAACTCACCTAATGGCAGAAATGGCAATAGGAAGCCTCTGCAGCAGTTTTGAGACAAAAAAAACAAAAAAAAAAACAATTGACTATTAAATTAGTCTTCGACTCTTTTAGTAGTCGACATAGTCATGACTGATCAACTATTAAATTAGTCGTCGAGTCTTTTAATAGTAGACATAGTCGTGACTAATCGACTATTAAATTAGTCGTTGAATCTTTGATTCGTTGAAACAGTAGACATAGTCAGGACTCTTTTAGTAGTCGACATAGTCGTGACTAATCGACAAATCATGACACCCCAACACCGAACAAATAATGATCTCAAGGCTCCATCTTTAAAGCCTGATGACAAAATGAACTTACCTTGCTGGTCACTTTTTTATGCACTCAAAATGATTTAATCCATTTTTTTTGTTGAACCCAAAGAAAAAAGAAGATGCATAAAGAAAACCAAACGCTTTAGACACCAACTGCCTGCAAGATAAAGTATAAAAAAGTAGATTTTGAAGGTAGATTGAATGGTTTTAATATAATCCAAAATTCCGGTTATGCAATCTGCAGCCCATGGAAAGAGGATTTACAGTAAGTACCAGTGCAGGCTTTTAGGCTTTTGTTTGTTTGAACTACTGCATAATGTCTACCACTGATAATGATTTGAACATGATGTCAAAGCTGTATTATCTTCTAACCCTCATTACACTGGAATCTTTTCAGTTTTTTGGTCATTAAAAGGAAAAATGATGCAAATGTCCAACCAACTGTGCAAACTCTAAGGTTTCTTTCATTAAGCAAAATAGGAAAAACCAAATGCGGGGACTGATGATGTTTTAAAAAGGCACACAACCCTTTAAAGCTGTTCAGATTCTTTGGTTGTGATGCAGGTATGAGAGCCGAAAGATAACAGACAGCGGAGGGAACGGTTGTAATTTCAAAGGATTGTTTCATTCTTGACATGCTACTTTCTTTTCACCATGGATACCGAAAGGTTTGCTGTAGGTTTTACAGAGACTTGGTCTGCAGTGCTACAAAATACAATTATTTTTACAATAATAAAAAAGTGAATCAACTATAACATTGTTAGAGATCAGTTCTGATTTTCAACAGTGCATCTCTCTAATAATATTCCAACTCTCCAGCTGTTTTTAGGTGACCCATCCATTTCCTAAGACCTTATTAGCTTCCTACGGTTTAGGATCGCATGGGGGCTTGAGCCGATTCAAGCTGTCATTGTCAAGAGGCAGGGGACCCTTTTAAAAGGTTGTAACTTCATAGAAACTAACAAGACAAACTGTGCATGCTCATACTTACTCCTGCAGACCATTTAAATCCCATATAAACCTCAATTGCATGCTTTTAGCCTGTGAGAGAAAGTCTGGGAGCTTGGAAAAAGCCTAAAAAGCCACAAATGCACCGGTCCCAGCCAGCACGAGAATTACAGGAACCTCCGAGCTGAGTTTTGAGTGGGTCTTTATGCCTTATAATTCATGTCGCACATCTATATTTCCCCCTTTGGGGATTGTTAAGGTAATATTCAATTAAATACCACCTATTGTTCAATGGAGACATACCTCTTTAATAGGGGTCAGTGTCTTAGGCCCATTGTACAAACATTTTGGAGTCAACCTCATTAATCAAGGAGTTCCTGGTGTTCTGAAAAAGATAAAGAACCAAACTTAAAAGAATTGGTGAGTTCATGTATTGATGAATTGCACTTGATCTGCAGGAGAACAATCAGGTTTGGTGTTATTGTCATCCAAGGTGGTGTTTTGCCGTGTGTGGTGGGGTAGTGCAGCCTGGAGAATGGTGGAGAAGGTGCCCACGAGGCTTTGTGGGCTTTGAAAAGGTAGGCATTTTGGAGAGGAAGCAGATGGCCCACATTAAAAGCAAAGGGCCCTTGTGACTGTCCTCAATGGCCCTGTAGAGAACTAGGTAATTAAATGAAAAATTTAATCAGATCTTTCAAATTAAATGTCCAGCTGGATAGTTCTGCATGAACACCACCGACTACGCGTTTACCTGGGGGAGTATCACCAGAAGATGCATAATTCTCCAATCTGCACACACTTACACAAGATGATAGTCTATTCCAGGTGATGATTACCGCTGAAGTATTCCATTCACAATTGAGCCAGCAGGAGGCAAAGGGGCATCATGTGTGGCCACAGAGGGGTCATTTTAATAATGGGAGCTGGGAGAAAGCAACAAATGACAATGGGAGGGGATGGGCAAAAAAAAAATCTCTGATTTAAAGGCCCACTCCAATGAAAATTGTGTATTTTGGTGTTTTTAATACGTTTCTGAGGCATTTTTCTCATGATGGAGGACATATATAAAGAAAAGCGAGTTTCTGAGTATTTCCTTATACAGATTGTTGTGAATCAGGAGCAGATGAAAAAATGCTGTTGGAAAAAGCTTGTATCTGTGACATTGGTGCCACAATCGGTGGACCACAAACTCCAATGCATCCACTTGCAGGCAAATAGATCCATGTGCGTCTTTGTTTTCCTCGTCTGAGCTTGAATGTGGCTCATAACTGTACTGCTGGACAGCTCCCAAATTTCTTGTCATTTTTGTTGCACCGGTAATGTTAGGTTAGGGTTGGGAGGAGCTGTAAGTTAGCGTGAGACGGATGGATGATGGGATGTAGGGGCAGGCTTATTTCACACCAACTTTTTTTTTTTTTTTTTTACAAATTAGACATAAAATTGGAATTATATATGTTAACATGTAAAGACAAAATAAATGAAATGTAAGCATTAGTAAAAGATAAAAAGAAAAGAAAAAAGAAAAATTATACCATAAAACAATGAAACAATATAAAATAAAAACAGTGTACATACACACATTTAAAAAAAACGAAACATTTCTAACTGTACTCAGAAAGCTAAATTAAATTGAAAGGCAGAAATAAATTAATTAATTAATAAATTAAAGAGTAAGGGAAAAAAAATCACATTAGAACAGAGAAACAATTGAAATGTTTCGTGGCATTCTTGTTTTTTTTTTTCTTTTTAAGAGATTCACAAATTAAATGTAACTCATTTAAAAAAAATGGGAATCCCTTCGAAAAGACATATGTGAATAAAAGAATATACTAAAAATAACTGAACAAAAGTCAGAATTTTCTTTTCTTTGTCAATACAACCAAATTGAATATGTAAATAACAAAATTGTATTTTTTTTAATTAATCATAAAATTGATGCTTTTGGGTTTCAATGCCATTTATACGTATTTGACATATATGCTCCTGTTCTTGGCCGTGGACCACGCCTCTGGCTCGTCTTGGCTGTGAACCTCGCCCCCACCTGTCCCCCAGTTCAGAGGACAGGAGATAAACAGTTTATTTTAGTCTGCTTGGTTTAGATTAGCAACCAGCTATTGTTTATGCTTTATGGCTGACTTTCTGCTTCTGTACAATTACTGGTATGAAGCCTGATGTCTGTCTATAAGCCTGATGAGACATTTTCTTTGTAATAATGGGCTATATCAGGGCTCTTTGGTTTTGAAGATAAATGCAAACAATTTGATTTAAAAATTGATATGTTGTTTTGATTATTTTGTCCTAGTTTATTTAGTTTTGCCATTTATTTTTAGAATTTTAACATGTCAGGTAATTGAAAAATGATGGTAAAGGATTTAAACTACTTTCAGAGTGGTTAATTGATTTTTTTAAATATATTTTTTATATTTGTATTCATGTTTTTGTTTAGATTTTACACTAATGTTGTCAAATTTATTAATGATAGCAATAAGAGAAAAAAAGATAAAGGTTCACCGAAGTCATAATAAAAAAGGCAATACTTGACTTGACCTTCTAACATTTCTAGTTTAGCTGGAGAATCTTAACTGACACAAAGTATGCTTTATTTTGAAAGGATCCTATATGTGCAGCTGTCAAAAGTACAAGAAGCTAAAATAATTAAAATAGCATACAATATATACAAAAAATATTCAATTATTTTAATATTCAAGTGCTACATTTTGTAATCAAATTGCTTAATGGACTCCATCCATCCATCTTCTTAGCTGCTTCTTCCCTTTCGTGGTCGCGGGGGTGCCGGAGCCTATCCCAGCTACTGAAGGGCGAAGGCGGGGTTTACCCTAGACAGGTCGCCAGTCTATCGCAGGGCCACATTCACCCTTACATTCACATTTACACCTAGGGGCAATTTAGAGTCACCAATCAACCTATGAGGCATGTTTTTGGACGGTGGGAGGAAGCCGGAGTCCCCGGTGAAAACCCACGCATGCACGGGGAGAACATGCAAACTCCACACAGAAAAGTCCCAGCCGGGATTCGAACCGGGGCTGTCTCGCTGTGAGGCAAGAGCGCTAACCACTGCGCCACCGTGCAGCCCTAATGTGGACTACTCCTGAGCGGGATACGAACCCATGACCTTCTGAATGTGAGTCAGCAGCCATAACCACTACACCGTCTAGCGGCCTTAATGAACTCAAAAATATTAAATAATTTGTATTTTTCTAAACATTGAATGGACCTCTTTCATTTTTGGCAGAGGGGAAATAAAAACATATGTGATCTAATATTAGAAGTATCACTTTTTGAAAAAAAGATGGGGATAGAGTTTTTCTTCTGATAGGTAGAGGGAATAGTTTATACGTCTTTCACACCAACTCGGAGGCAAATTAGTGCAAAAGGTATATCCAAGAAGATGATGAAAATTTTATGTAAAGAGAGACATAACTTCTTTTTAACAGAACTATGAATAAAAACATGCAGGACTATTATTCCAGAATAAATCAACTTAAACCTTAAATAACTTTCAATATTTTACTTTCCATAAAAATATATTTTGTCAAAATTGTACAAGTTAGAAATAAGCACAAGATAACATCGGGCCACTAATAACAATTAGATAAAATGATCAGGAGGGCCGGATCTGGCCCCTGGGCCTTGACTTTGACTCGTGCTGTAAACAGATAGCTGTTATGGGTGATAGAAAGAGGGGTGGGGTTCCTCCAAACCAACAATTCCGTCGGTCAGAGTTGAATTTCTGATAAACTTCTGCCACTCCACACAAACTGTTTTTTTTTTTTTTTTTGAAAACTTAATAATTGCAAGACCAACAGGAAACACTTTCACAGTAGATCAATAGATGATTGGAGAGGGACAATAACTAGGACTACTTCTTTTCAAATCCTGGCTCTAGACAGCAACAGTTTCTACTGTGGTTTCATGGAAAACTCGATCAGAAGATGCAGCTGAATGTAATCTGCATGATGACTTGACAGCCTCACATTCGTTTTTTTCTTTTCCTGTCACAGCACCTTGGAAGGCAGGCAGCCTGCAGGTCCGTTCCATTCCGTTCCGTGTCATTTTGCATTGAGCAAACCGTGGCCCCGCCCCCGTGCTGCCCCCGCCCCGCGCTGCCTGGCTCCCTCTGACGCGCAGCTTGTCCGGTAGGATGGGACCAGCAGTAGCCACACAGCCCCGCATGCCTGACCGCTAGACTACTTCCTGGATCAAAGAATGGGACGTTTCCAGCACCAACCTCCGTCTCGCTGATAATTACTTCATAATGACCACGTGCAATCAATAATATTCGACCACTTCTTTTTTTTTTCCTTCTTCCTCCCTCCTGTAGTTAATGACAGCGATTGATTGCCGATTGACCCCCTCCAGACTTGGGGAATGTCGCTTTGTGGAAGCCCGCTGCAGCAGTCGCGGAGGAGTCCGACCACAGTTGTGGCAGCGCCGCGTTAACGCTCCCGTTCCTCGAAGCAAAGAGCCGCTCGCGTCTCCTCAGACACGAGGCGAGGAAACGCGTCTATCTTTGTGACTGTATCCTGTGACCGCCAAAGCACTACTTTGATGCTCTGCCTTCGAGCTCGCCGTGCCAACTTCGTCTCAGCTTCGGTGATGTGTCTGTGATTCTTCTTCACCAAGAAGAAGAAGAAGAAAACGGCGCACGAACTTAATCACCCGTTGCCTTCTTTCTTCCTTTCTTTCTTTTTTTGATTTTTTCCCCCCTTCTCCTCTCTCTCGATGAGTAGTCTAACATGCGGAGAATACGGGAACCGAGTTACTGGTGGATTTTATCCCTAATGTTTTTAACGTTGCCCAAACACAAAGCGTGTCAGCCTGGTAAGTACTTCCAAACAAGTGTTCGCTGTCATTTGTATCTATTGTTGCATTGGAAAGAGGGTTAAAAAAATGTGGATCTGTTTTTGCTCGACGAAGCGAGAGATTTTCCCCCGGAGGTAACGCTTACTTGAATTCCTGACGGATGCGGGGCCGATAGCGTCCGTTTTCCCGCTTAGCCGCCGTGATTTGCCCGCATGGTATCGATTAACTATCGCAAACTACCCCTGCGTCGACGTCACGTAGGCTGTTTAGCTAGGACTAGTTGTGGTCACGCGGCACTTTGACCTTTTCCCCTGTTAGCTTCTCCCATCGACTGTTAAACAACGATAGAGGGGGGTAAAAAAAAAAGGGGGGGACATTTCTATCACTTTAAAACAACTCACGGTATCCTCCAGGAATTAGCCGGGTTACACAATCCGCTCAGACTAGTTCTGCGCGGTGACTCGACGTCCCAAGTTGAGTGGAGTCGGGATTAGTGTAGTTCGGTCCGGTTCAGGTGGTTGTATAATTGATTTTTAGGCGGAGCGGGAGAGCGGCGCGATAGTTCGGGCTTGTCTATATGAGGGGTGATTCATGCCGCTGGAGTCCTTTTTGACATTGCTCAGAAATATGTGCCCCATAAGATTACATTAGGACGTTCATTTTTTATTAGTATTTTATAGCAGTTTCAAAAAGCATCTGTTTCCCACCCTTTTAATGACATTTCCCATGGCCTGTTCTTTATTTATATGCTAGATGATTTAAGATGGTGTCAGAATATTGCATCTGTAGCTTGTGGTTACACTAATTAATTTAGTTTGGGTCTTTTAATCATAAAACATTTGGGGCCAAACGTTGATACTAGACTAAAATAGTGTGAGAAGCATCTGTATATCTAGAACAGGGGTGTCAAACTCAACCGCACAGGGGGTCAAAATCAAAAAACACTCCTTAGGTCATGGGCCAAACATGATAAACATTTATTGAACACTCTAAAACTACATTTTTAAAACTTAATCAACTTAAACCTTGAATAACTTTAATTATTCTACTCTCCAAAAAATATATTTTGTTAGTTATAAAAGTTTAAAATAAACTAAACATTAAAAGAAAAATAAAACGGCCAAATATCTTCACTTTTACGTCATTTTATATGAAAAATTATACTTAAATGCAAAAGATTTTGATCTCCAAAGATTATGTCCTGTTAAAATCATACAAATGTGAACATGCTGCCAAAAAAAGAAAAAAAAAGTCTAGAAAATAAAAATAAAATAGGGAAATTGATAACAATAGAATACAATGATCTGGAGGGCTGGATACAATTACCCGGAGGGCCAGATCTGGCCCCTGGGCCTTGACTTTGACATGTGTTTTCTAGAGAAACTAAAAAAAAAAAAAAGCTTTTTCCTTTTGAAATTTAATGCTACATGGACACTTTAATTTCCAAAGTAGAATAATTTTGAATCAGCTTGATCATAACATGAAATTGGAATAGTCAACATACGTAAAATAAAATTAAGTATTTTACTGTAATTAGCATCAAAGTGAAAAAAAGAAAAGAAAAAAACACCTGTTATAAATTACATTCAAGATAATATAAGACGATCAAGCTTAAGTAAAACGTAAAGAATGCAAACAAGAATGTGCATTTACCCCAAGTTGATTTAAAAATGCACTCTATTTTAACTCATTTGGAATGCATAAAGAGCATATTTCTTTGACTACATCCGTAGTTATAAGCCTAAGCTTTTTATTTTATGTTGCCTTTTAAGAACTAAATCCCTTTTCCTAAATTCTGTTCTAGCAGATGAATGTCAATTTCTCAAATCTCTTTGTTAAGAAGCTCGGTAGTCTTGAATGAAATTTGAAATTGGAACATAACCCCTGAACAATGGTTTCCTTGTCTGTTCAGCTGTTAGATTTCAGCTCTAGCTCAGCGCTTGATTTCCAGGTTAAAGCTTTGCAGATGCGTCCTTCTTGCTCCCTCGCAGACATAATTCCTACCCAAATTTGACAAAGAAGCCCTGCTAGCTATTTCTATTTGCCTTTTTTTTCTTCATTACTTATCAATCTTCCATCCCTGGCTGTAAATCTCACAGTTAAAAAAAAAAAAAAAACTTTTATTCCCACTCTTGAAATACAGCATATTTAAACGATCAATTTTCAAATCCTTGAGAATCTGGAGAAAGCTTGACAGGTCATCCAATTATTGGAAGAACACATTATTTTTTAGACAAATTCAAATCTGGCTTTCATCAAAATGATAACACGGAAAGCACTTTGCTGTAAGTGATTGACAACATCTTTATGTGTGCAGATAAGTGTGAAAATGCTGCTGTTCTTGTTCCTTATTTGTTTGCAGCATTTGACACCATTGATCATATCTTTCTAATTGAAAGTGTCAAGCTGATTTGGAATTTCTTGCTCTGTTTTTAGTTAATTTTCTTTTAGAGTTCTCAATGTGTAATACTTCTTTTAGCAAGAAAAGTCTCACAGAATGCTCTAATTTTGTGACTTTTCTCTTAAAAATAAACCCTGATTTTTATACTTTTGTATGTCTTGTTACTTGTTACTTTAGTCTCACAAACATTCTTGTGTTTGCCTATTTTTTATTCCATCTTTATGCAAAAAAGAACAAAATCGAGTAAACTCTAACCCCAGTTGTTTCTCTTTTGCCCTGGCAGCTTTGATTTGCACCAGGTTTATTTTATTGTGTTATCTGCTTTGTTTGGGTAGTGTGAAAGCTAACCTGAACTGACGTGGTTCAAACAACTGAACATTAGTCTGGTTAAGAGTGTGTATTATGAGCTTATAGCCTACAGTTCAACTCTCAAAACACAATAAGTCGTGATACAATTGGAAAATAACACGACTTTGTTAGGAAGAAGAGGTACTCAATTATTTACTAATGTGAAAGCACCCATAGTTTTTTATTTTTTTTAAGTCATATAAAAAGTTGTAGAACTTTTTATTCTTTGTATTACTTTGCTTTAAGATGTCTCACTGTGTACGTAATAGATTTTCTCATCAAGTGTTCAGTCTTTAAGAAAACATACCTGCTCTTTTGTTTCAAATCAAGGTCTTGATGGCTTTCACAGACGATGCATCCGTGGAAGGTCGTTGCTTGTTTCATAAAACAAATGTGGATTTATTGTTAAGACTATCTTAAGATGTTGTGTAATTTCAGACTCGGCAAAAGTAATACACTTGAAGCTTACTTTATTAAGTATACTTGAGTATAAGTACAGCACGTCTGCAATAGACCGTGTATGTGTAGTGTTGGAAGTGTAATTCGGAGCATTTTAAGTTTGTAGTATTTTGACATTAGGGTAGTGCCAAAATATCAACATTGGGATATTTAGTCCTGCGATTGATTCTCGATAGTTTCTCACCAAGTATCGATCTTTTATTTTCGTTTGAAAAGGCTGTAAAACGTCATATTTGTCACCCTTTGTGAGATGGTCCTTCAGAGGTAGATAGGGTGCAAGACTGGCTGTCGCGGGCACCAGTGTACCTGACAGTTACTTCAATTCTTCAACTTTTGTTCTGTTGTTTTCAACAATTTTGCTCAAAGTAGTGGCGCTGCTGTTCATGCTTTCTATTGGTAACACTGAATTTTACAAATAAGTCCTATTCAATTGATGTCAATGTTTCTTAAATGCATAGTTTTACTTATTTCAGCAATGTTGCACTAAATGCTCTACTTTTTGTTACACATAATAAGACACAAGTTGTTAAGATCGTGTTCAAGCTAAAAAAAATAAATGGGGATGTATTATCCTAAAAAAATGTTTTTCTATATATTGTGAGTTATTAGAGATGATTTTTTAACAATTATCATCGATATCGTGAGCCATGTATCGTATCTTGAGGTACCCCAGCCCTAATAGATAGCATATGTAAAGTAGACTACCTCACTTTAAGCATAGACTAAGTATACTTGCAGTACACTAAAAGAGACCACTTTTGCCTAAGTAAATACATCATTATTGATAAAATTGATTCTGTGCTTTAAAAAACAAAAGTCAAAGTGTTGTTGATGCGGTTTTTCATTGTACAAATTGACAAACTTTTTTCTTCACCAACTATATTCGGATGAAACATTGATAATAGGTTAACTTGGAAGGTTTATTATTTCAAAGATCTTCTACCCTTTAAGTTTCCATAGACAGCTTACTTGGTGAGAGTTTTTCTCTCCTGAGAACTATGTTCTGCTAAAGATGACTAAATAGTTCAAATGAATTAGTAATCTTAAGTAGAACCCTTCAGCCATGTCATCAAGCGTTACCTGCTGTGTTTGTATTCTATATGATCTCTTGATTCCCTCTGGCTCTGTTGGATCTCTATAGCCAAGCAGCAGAGACAAAATGATGTAACTCACTGGAAGGGTTCCTGTCTGAGTCACCCCCCCACCCCCATTACCACACTCCAAAATCCCTCCAGTACCATGTGTCCACATCCTCGTGTCTTTGCATCGCAGCTTTATTTGATGGCAGATTTACAAGCCCATAAGAGCTGAGTTTTCTCTCGTGGCTTGTCGCACCAAAGCCCACGGAGGCGATACAGTTTGACTAACCGACCGGCTAGAAGGTGGAACAGCACAAAAGCCATTCCAACACTGCTTCGAGTATGAAAAAGTAAATCGTAAATTAGAAAAATCTTTTAAAAATACTTCTTTATTCATTTGAATTCATATGTTTCTGTAAACTTTGGACATTGTCTTTGTTTTTATGACAAGTCAAGTTTTGTCTTGTTTTCTCAAATATCCCCATGAATACTCTTTCAGTAAATGAGGTAAATGTGTTGCCAGTTCAGTTTGCACTCAAACCACATAATTATGGCTGTTGTATTTATCGATTGTCCTTTTATAAAGACATATTTCAGCATGATATAGTTTTGATTAGGACTGCCACAAGCGATTATTTTAATAGTCACCGATTATTTTTTTTCCATTTAGTCGACTAATTGGGTCATGCACAAAGTGGATGTAAAGCACACATCTTAACTATCATTAGCTTTAAACTAACTATAAATGAAGACAATTAAGATGATAGTTTATTAAGCTTTTAATGAATCGGGTAGCCTCTGTCCTACAATAGTTTCTGGCATTAAAACAAGATTAAATCAAAGGAGGTTAGCATCTGGAACAAGGAACCATTTTTCGCACTCTCAAATATAAAATGTGTATTTTTTTTGGTGCTGAACGCTCACACCTTTGTTCAACATTACTACACTCTGACTCCATATAATAAAAAGTAATGACTAATCGACTATTAAATTATTCGTAGACTATTTCAATAGTCGATTAGTCGACTAATCGTGGCAGCCCTAAGTTTTGATTTTAAATCAGGTTTGGCTAATAATACTTTAAAGACCAAGTCTGATCATCTTTTGATTTCATATAAAAGCGTTCCCAGTGGTCTTTTAAATATGATTGTCATTTGTAGCCAAAATCAAAAACTTGTGGTGTTTTCTAGTAGGGGTGTAACTGATCACGGCTAATCCGTGGTCCGTACGGATTAGTAGCCACGGTTCGGCACACACATGGACCGCGGATAACAGCACAAAGAGAAAATGTGCATTTTGGGGGTTACTGCAGATAGATTTGGTCATTTCAAAAATATTTTCAGTCACTCGTTTCTCCCAGTTTTTGTAGATTTGGTCTCAAGACATGTAAATGTCATTAGAAACATGTTTTAGTTTTTATAAATGGGCCTCAATGAGCAAAAGTTTAGATGTAATATATATGACTATATTTATGCTTTGAGGTACTGTATATATGTTTATCAAATATGTTTTGAAACTTTTCAAAAGAGTAATTTTAGGCTTTTATTTACTTATTTTTTCAGTTTTCTTTCTTTTTTTTCTTTTACTGATCCGAAAAATGATCCCAACCGTGACACGATCTGAACCGTGAGTTTTGTGATCCATTACATCCCTATTTTCTTGGACATTGCTTCTGCAATAGTTCATCAAAAGTTCACCAGAGTTGTAGACAGGAAACCCCCCCCCCACTTCCTGTCACCCATTCATTTTCTCTCCCGGTAGCTTATAACCCCTCACATCCCTGAGTCAACATTACTGATGCAACAAAAAAAGAGCAATATTGGAGCTAACCAGCCAAAGAGTTTTGAGCCAGATGCCATTCCACACGTACATGGATCTATTTGTCTACAAGTGGACGAATCAATATGGAGCAGAACAGGGATCTAGTGGTCTCCTGATTTGTATATTCTACGTGCAATTTTTGAGCTTCATTTTCCAAATATCTGAACAGTCATAAAAAAAAGTACCAAATACCCAATTTTAATTGGACTGGGTCCTTAAAGGACCATCATGGCAGCACTGGTCCGACATAAACAATTATTTTACTAATTAATTGTTGATTTTTAGTGTTTATTCTAAGAATAATTCGATGACGCCCAACTGATAGATGAGAATATTCGTAGAGCAGTTTATGAATTTAGTTAATGAGACTTGGTGTTCCACTGTGCCACTGGGTTGCCAACTCCACAGACTTGACCAGTGCTGGCAACACGATCTGCCTCATCAAGGTTCTCTATTTTCTTTGGCTGACTGGTTTGATGTGTAGAGTATTCGCTAAAAAATCTCCCAAGTAATCTTTGTTTCTAAAATAGCCTCTCTAGCATATGTTTTGGTCTCAGACGTCGATGGGCTCTGCGCTGTGTTTTGTGTGTCGGTGTGCGCGTGTCTTTGTGTTGTCTTTCCACCAGCTGCCTGTGCCACCTTACTAAATGGTCCAATGGGGAAACATTGGAACTTTAATCACTTTTCACTGCTGTGCACATAATATGCTGTTTATCCTTTTTACTGGTGGTGCTAATCTTTCCTTTACTGCCTTCACATTTAATGATTAGCCGAACTGTCTTTCAAATGAAAGTGGGACTTTTAATATGACGTTATAGTATTTTTGATTTTTGAACTGCATCGGTTGAAGGGGAACTGGGTTTACGAGGCATTATTGCGGCTAAGCGGCGATCGCTGTTGCGGTTTGGGAAAAGCACATCAGCTTTTTTACCTGAGTCCGATTAGCTGTAGGAAAAACAAGTTATATTTGGCTGAAATATCTTGTGAAATGAGATGGTTATTTCCTTTAGAATATGTTGAATTTAGTCATGAATACATATCCTGCTGCAATACGTTGATTTAAAATTGGGCTAACTGTAAAAAAACTCATAAAAAGTCCATAGAAACGGATTGTGACTGATGCAACATTGTTTTACTTTTTGCTTCGTGCATATTCACAGGGCGCCTGGGGCCTTATTGGGTTCGGGGCAGCAGGGACAGTGTAGGAAATGGTACTTTCACAAACACACGGATAACCATTTAAAATTTGACAGTATTGTCTCCAGTAGAGTAGGATTTTTTTTTTTCTCTCTCTTTTCTCCAGTTTCAGTGCAGGGCTGCTGTGTCTTTGCTGATGGAAAATGCGGTTTGAGAAAGCCGTCATGATTTCCCCAGTGTAAAGGCTGTAAGCTTGTGTAAACATAGGCAATCGTCTGTGTTATTTGCAGAATTTATGGCTCATCCAATCACTTGCCTAAAACATGGTTCATCTATTTTTTTTCATTTGAAAGTATTTGCTTATGTGTAGACAAAAAGTCTGCCATAATAGGAAAATTAGGAGTTTTTGTGTTAATTTAGAGATTGTGCTAAAGGGCGAGTGTACAAATGCGCTTTTGTCACATCAGTTGTCAAATTGCATGTTGAAAGAAAGTAGCTCTAAAAATCATTAACTGTAATTTGTAATAATGTAGCTTGCTGCCATTGGCAGGGATGATCATAAATGTATTATTTTTGGCTCATTTTCCAACTTTAGGCTTTCTATAAAATGGAAAAAAAAAACATAATTTCTGGTTGTTATTGGTCGTCTCTGTATTGGGAGTTTGCACACAAAATCTTGATAGAACATGGTGAATATTTTGATACAAATAAATCTGCCTTATTAATAAACTCATCAGTTAATTGTGTGAATGCTTAGTAAGCATTCACGCAATTATATAGTGATTCTTCTGCTCCTTTTTGTACATTTTTTGGCACGTAAAAATTCAATCACATATTGAGCAAAATATCCCCCACAGGAAATGAATGAGTCTTAAAATTCCAAAATTTTAAGTAGATTAGCAACAAGTCTCTAAATATATTCATGGACTATGTTCTCATCTTTTGTAGTATTTTTTTGTTTTTGTTTAGCTAATATTTCAGCAACATGCTAACGTTTTTGGCTAATTTGTTATTTTCTGAGGTTTTTATGGATCAATTTAAACTTTAGCTTGTATTTTAGCAACATGCTAACATTTTTCACTAATTTAGTTTACTGTGGAATTTTAGGCCATTTCGGAGTTTAGCTAGTATTTAAACAATGTGTTAGCTTTTTTGGCTAATTTGACCTCCATTGAGATTTATTTATGCTAATTTGGAGTTTAGCTAATATATTAGCAACATGCTAACATTTTTGGCTAATTTGTTATTTTCTGAGGTTTTTATGGGTCAATTTAAACTTTAGCTTCTATTTTAGCAACATGCTAACATTTTTCACTAATTTAGTTTACTGAGGAATTTCAGGCCATTTCGGAGTTTAGCTAGTATTTAAACAATGTGTTAGCTTTGACCTCCATTGAGGTCTATTTATGCTCATTTGGAGTTTAGCTAATATATTAGCAACATGCTAACATTTTTGGCTAATTTGTTATTTTCTGAGGTTTTTATGGGTCAATTTAAACTTTAGCTTCTATTTTAGCAACATGCTAACATTTTTCACTAATTTAGTTTACTGAGGAATTTTAGGCCATTTCGGAGTTTAGCTGGTATTTAAACAATGTGTTAGCTTTGACCTCCATTGAGGTCTATTTATGCTCATTTGGAGTTTAGCTAATATATTAGCAACATACTAACATTTTTGGCTAATTTGTTATTTTCTGAGGTTTTTGTGGGTCAATTTAAACTTTAGCTTCTATTTTAGCAACATGCTAACATTTTTCACTAATTTAGTTTACTAAGGAATTTTAGGCTGTTTTGTAGTTTAGCTAGTATTTAAACAATGTGTTAGCTTTTTTGGCTAATTTGACCTCCATTGAGATTTATTTATGCTAATTTGGAGTTTAGCTAATATACTAGCAACATGCTAACATTTTTGGCTAATTTGTTATTTTCTGAGGTTTTTATGGGTCAATTTAAACTTTAGCCTCTATTTTAGCAACATGCTAACATTTTTCACTAATTTAGTTTACTGCGGAATTTTAGGCTGTTTTGGAGTTTAGGTAGTATTTAATCAAAATACTAAATAATATTGCAAAATTTACATGCATTAGGGATTTTTAAGCAATTTTACTACCAATGTTTTAGAAATGAAGGTTAACTTCAGCGCTCTTTCATAGTTCTTTAACAAAATGTCCAGTCTTTTAGCAAGTTTCATATTTTGCAAATAGCTTTTGCATTTTCAGCAAACCCCTTGAGCATTTAAAATAGTGTCACCATTTTCAGCCAAAAGCTTCAGCATCTTCAACTATTTTCAGTAAAGAGTATTCACGCTAGGATTATTGTAGGTAGTGCAACTTTTCAAGTTTTCAGTTTGGTGTTTTTATACCTGAAGGTAATGAAGAAATAGAAGATATGAGAAGTAGACCCTGCTGATTGAATTTTAGTAACACGTGTAGATTTTTGTTTTTTGGGGACAATTCAATTTTATTTATATAGCCCAATATCACAAAGCAATTGTCTCGATAGTCGGTCATAAAATACAATCAATAGCTGGTTACTAAACTAACCAGAATAAACTGAACTGGCTCTCCCTGCCCATACAATGAATGGAAAAATGGCTTTTAATTTTTAACCCTCCACCCAACGTCAGAACTTGATGACATGCTAAATCAAAGCTACACAGTGCAGTAGATGATTTATTCTTTATTTTTGATAGGATCTTTATTTCTCTAAGAAAAAGTGATTCCATTTGAGTGCAGAAGAAGCTGGCCAGATTACTGTCTAGCAGCCTCTTGTCTTTGTTTCAGCACGTCTGCGTTGCATCAGCCCTATTGTATTATTGATTACATTTGTAATGAAATTTGGAAGTTTCTGCATCGACCCGAATCATTGAAGTCTATATCTCTGCAGTTACAAGACGGCACTTTTCCTATCCTGTTTAAAGGGAAAAGTAAAGCTCCGTGTTTAAAGGATTGTCTTTATAATGGAGGTTTAGGTTGAAATATTAATAAATGTAGTATAGGGGGATGCATTGTGACTGAGTTGTTTATGTGCATTTGAAATCCTGCCTTTTATATTAGTATATTGCAGTATGGAAAAAAAAATTGTACATCATGATCTAAATTATTTTATATCACAATAACGATATATATCATGATATACCAAAATTATCTATATTTTTTCATTACTTTTCTGACTTTATTTTTTCAAGTAACATGTCACAAATGAGAAACATTTAAGTGTGCAACAGTTTCAAGATTCTTTGTAGTAAAATTATTTTTTGCTCTAAAGTTCAGCAATAAAAATAAACAAATAAAAACACTAGAAGAGAAATGGAACAATAGACCCATTTCAATTGCCCATAAAATACAATTAGTTTGTGCCAACATATTAATTTACATCAATTTTTTTTTAAATTTACTTTTTAATTGAATGTATTTTCACTTATTTTAGTCTTTGCTTTAAATTTGCACTCTTTATTGCTATTTTTTTGTTGAAATTTTGAACCAAATTATCTAACACCTTTAAAATCTCTTGGTTACATTTTATTTTTTCATGTATTCATTAAATTTGTATATTTTTTTTGCTCATTTACCTTGGTATGCTTCACAAATAATTTTTCATAAATGATATTCAATACAAGGAAATAAATGTTGAATCCACCAGACCTGGCTGTTGAAATAAGCTCCCTCTCTGCCCGGTGAGTTTGTGGATATAGCAACAGCTCTTATAGCTCATCTGCTGCTACAGCAACAGACAACAACTGCTCCTCCACCTCAGCTAACCTCACTCACATCTGGTCTTTGTATCCAGAGAACAGCCGAGCCACCCCCCAGTGCAGTGAGGAGCAGTCTGGGGTGTGCTTTCCGTCTGTTTCACTAGACATGGGTAGCACAGCATGCTGGGTAGTGAGAGGTGCAACAGTAAAACGAGTTTGGATGACAGAAAAACAAAACATGGCGAAAAAACATTTTGTAGGCGTCCGTACACCTTTTTAACAGCCAATATGACACAATATAAGGAACTCGATACTGATGTATGACTTGGTGAGTTTAGGTACTAGTATTCAGCCAGAGGGATTATGGGAATTGTGCAAAAACTCTCTCTATGAATGTGCTGTATGAATAATGGAATAAAATATTCATAGTTTTAGGTCTTCTTTTTTGTCAAATAGTTTGAGTTTTAAAAAACTAGGAAAAATACTAAAAAATATAAGCTATATAAAATTACATACACCATCTTTTGACATATTTATATGAAATTATAAGAACTAATGCCCATTTTCTGAACCTCGCACACAAACACTTAACACACCCTATTTATTTGTAAGTCATACATGTCTGTTGGGTCGGTTTTGACCCAAAAAATATTTTACCAACATTTATTTTATTGCCAGTTGGGTAAATTACCTTTCTATGAGTCATAATCTACATCTGTGGTCTCAGACTGGCGGCCATTTGCGGCCCCTAGTTAATATTTTGTGGCCCGTGCCTTAATATGAAAGTTCAATCTCTTCTAAGCTGTGTCCACGCTTCTTTGATGATAGCTTGTATTTGCTTTGTGATGTTTCAGCTTTATGCTTAAACTTTGCATTTACTATTGTTGTAGGATCTTGTCGTCACAAAAGTCCTTAGCGCAGTTGCTAGGTTGTTAGCTCCTGTTGTTTCACGGGACACCCAGAAGATATTGCTTAGTAATACATACATACAGCCCTGTGACCCCGAAAGGGACAAAGCGGTTTGGAAGATGGATAATCTACATTACTACCAGTCAAAAGTTACAGAACTGCTTTTGTTTCTGTTATATCCTTAAAATTTTCAGTGCGATATCACGTATCACTCTGAAATGAAAGAATAGTTCAAATAAGTAACTGGAGTTCCAACGAAAGAAATCCTGGAATCTGTTTATTAACCATAAATTACCAATATAGAGGTTCAAGTTACCAAAGTAGTCTCTTCTTACAGATTTATCAGTTGAAAGTTGGAAAGGAAATGTTGCTCAGAAAGTTCTGTCCGACTCTCCTTCAGAAGTTCCCATCTTTGTTTGGTTCTTGTAGATTTTACAAGACTTTTACTCTTCTGTCTAGTTATGCTCATCCAGTCTGTAGACTGTGCTGACCCTTTCAGGTGTTCACGTTGACCGTCTTATTTCATCTTCAGGTAGTTCTAGTATAGCTTTGATTTCCAATGTTGTTGAAAGTACCAGTTCAAACATAGACATGGAAACAGGGACCACAATGACATTGTTGTCCTGTGATCTGAACATCCTACAACTCTAGAAAACATCTCTGGTTCTGGTGTGACTTTGGTTCTCCTGGACCTCTTCCTGCCAAAGATCCTCTCCGTTTCTGATGGTGAAGGAGGCTGGACTCACTGACACCTCTCTGCAATTTCTCTGTAAAGAAGACTTCAAATTTCCTGTTTATTATGGTCTGCCTTCCAGTATTAATTGGTGTTTTCTCGCTACTTTTGAAACGCCGCTCTTTCAGCTGAACAACACTGTTCAACTAAAGCTCATGCGTATTTTTCTAAACCGACAGAAAGTTGATGGTAATCAGGAAAAGTTGGAAGACCTGTGCATGTAAACAGCTTTCAATGGTTAATCTATTCAACTGAAAGGGCTATTTAGTGTGAAATGTGCACAACTTTTCAATTTTAGATATTTTTTAAACCTCTGACGGTTCACAACCTACTTTTGTAGTATTTCGAGCTGTTAATTGGACTCTACCACCTCCTCCATGTTTTTTAGAAATGTTTGTCAAGAAACTTGAACTCCCGCTGGAGTACTACTACAATAAGTATAAATCCATAACAGAGATCATCAATAGTGCCTCTGCGAAGCCCAGAATAAACGGATACATTTTTGTTTCCTATTCTTTAGTTTTTTGTTGATGCTTGAAGGCTCTGACATATAGCTTTTACTGTATGCAATATTCCATTTAATACTGCTCTTAAACTAGGTTGACAAACATACACAATATTTTTCCAATAAAAGTATTGAAAAAAGTGTAGTTAATAGTCTGCCTTTTCTATAATGGCTTGAATACTTGAGTGTTTTTATGCCCTTGATCCCCTCTGATAATAATAAAAGGACCTATGTTTGTGAGATCAGTGCTGTCGCTTACACTCTCTCTATTGGCTGCACTGGTTTGCAGTTGGGGCTTTGTCGTGTCTCCTCTGGGACTTTTCAAAGTTTCAGAAATGGGGCACCCTCGAGCGGCCTGTTCTGCAGCCTTTCCAGTCAGATCGGCAGATGCTTCAAGGTCTGCTTTTATTTGTGCGAGCTCATGGAAAGCGCTTTCGCCGCTCAGAGATGATGCTTCTGTATGGGGATGCGTCTTGACTCAATTTACTTGGTTTAATTTCTTAACTTGAGCACATCAGAAGTAAAGGACTGCATTTCCTGTTTTCATGTAACGCTACGTTCACACCAGGCATGTGTTGCACTTTCAGGAACGCGGTTTTTGCACGTTGACACTGGACTGTTGCTACCTGATACTGTACTACAGTTGTACCTAAAGTTGGAAGAGGCTTGGTACGAAATTTCAAAGTGGTGCAAACCTCCTAAATCTTCCTTCCTCCCGATGTTTTTTCTTTCAAACTCTGTACCAATATAATGAAAGGCTTAGTGTCATGTAATTTGGGCTAAATCCAAACCACAATTATTAATTTCTCCTTTGTGATCAATGGTAAAATGGTTTGGCCCTTCCATGTTTTGAAAAGCACAGACGTCACTACCAAATCCGAAGACCTAATTGGTCAAAGCTAAACTGGTTTCACTTTCACGTCGCACGTTTTGTACGTACAGCTGGAAGACAGACTTAAAGGGTAACCAAGCACTAAATAAACTTTTTTTTGCCTGTTAAGCTTTATAAATGGGGCATTAAAAGTGTTGTCTGTTGGTCCGTGCCAAATTTTTGGCAATTTAAAATAAACTTGTTTAATTTCTGAAATTATGGTTTAAAAGCCTGTGTGCTGCCCCCTACAGGTTAAAATGAGGTATTACTGTTGCATTTTCTAATTAGTCAACTGGTGTAAGTCCCAGAAGTTTGAAGTCATGCTCTGAGCTCTTGTATAACAGCTCCGCCCATCTTTGAATGCCCGTCATGCTCGAGAGTTGAAGCCTGCCCCGCGACGCCGTGAGTGGCGGAGGTAATGCCATAAGCTTTGGAACTCACCCCGGGACGCTAAAAACGACGGACCTCACTCTGTGATGCTGATGCCGAGAGTGGCTGAGGAGGTTGCCATTACGCCGAGAACGGCAGAGCTTGTTTGCTCGTTAAACCAGCCTTTGGAAAGTATCTGACCGTCTCATCGAAACAGTAATAAAACGATGCTTTAGTTACCTCAAGCTAACCTCACTGTCAATCACATATCCAGACCACCTCCGCTCAGCCCGCCTCCTTTAGCCCCACCCCCCTTTTTTGCATTTTTCAAATCTGGGCTGAGAGTGGAGTCAGCCTCCAACTTTCCTGTTTGGTCACTCTTTAAAAACTTGCATAGTGGCACATGAACACGTGAATTATGAACACGGAAGTCCAAAACGCACATATACGTGCATTTACGAAGACTTTTCATTGGAAGTGGTTGCTTGAACGTGCGTTTACGTGGCTGGTGTGGACGTAAGTGGCGTATACTTGCATATCGCTTTTCTACCTTGAAGGCCCAAAGTGCTTTGCAGTCACAGTCCCATTTACACACATTCACACAGTGATGGGGGCCCCACTGCCAAACACTGGCGCCAGCCTTCCACCAGAGGCAATTTGGGGTTCAGTGTCTTGCTCAAGGACTCTTCGACACATGGGCGGTCAAGGTGGGAGTCGAACCTGCAATCTTATGATCAGAGGTTGACCACCCTACTGCTGCTCCACGAAGAGTTAGACTTTTGCAAAAGAAAAATGACAAAGGAGTGGTATAAGAAATGTATTTAAAAGATTAAAATCTCCCCAAATATTTGTGTATTGCATGTTTTTGCAGTCTATTTATAGTTCGGAGAAAGCCGTAACTGATCTGGCGTGATCACAAGTAGAGAACAGCCATGAGTGAAATGGTGTCTGCAGACAGTGGGAGTGAGACTGCCTTACTGGGAAATGCAGAAATTGGTTTTTAAAGTGAAATATTTTAAGTTGATGTGACAACAGCATTCTTTGGACCATTGTTTATTTAGCAAGATAATCACAGTAATTTGACCTTAATAGTGATGGAACTGTTTGTTTGTCTCACTATGGTAATTAAGGCCATCAGTCATCATTTCATTACTTGATGTGTATGGTCGACTTCACTCTGTCTTTCAGGCGAAACACTCGAAGCTGGGCACAGTGGCGTTTTAATCATTCCCAATGACTCAGTCACTTCAGCCAAGATCATTTCATTTGTCTTTGAGACGTTAAACTAAACACACTCACTGAATTCCACCAGGTGGAAAAAAAAACAAAAAAAAAGCACCACAGGGGAAGCAGGCATACTTATTTCCTGTGCTTCATGTCAATAGTGATTAATATCGAGGGAACAAGGAGACACTTTTACTGAAGGGCGTCTATTGCTCGACTTGAAGACTTGGCCATATCAATAAATGTCCTTTGTCCTTCATTTGCCATGTCCACTTCCCCCTAAACAATCTTGCTGCGATGCAATACTGTGTCAGCTTTACTTACAGCTGAACTGTCAGTCCCCGCTGCCCTGTGGAGGCTGCAGACAATGGAACCTTCAGGCTGCCTTTTTCTTTGTCTTATTGTGGGTCAGCAGACCATGTTTGCTTTGTGCCCCTTGGTTTCTTTGTCTTTTTTTCCCTCTCTTTTCCTGGTGACTACAATTGAGATTGCTTTTTTCTCATGCTGGGAAAAACAAATAATCTTCCTCTTCCACTCATTTTCCCTGTCATGAATTATTTAAATTTAAAGTTCAAATCCAGACGGATTTGATTAATCCCTAAAGGGGAAATTCAAGAATTTCAACCACTATTGTAGAGGAACGGGTTGTGTGTGTTTTTATTAAAGTCCAGATGCCAGTGTATTACGATGTACTTTGCATTTAAAGTAATACCATTACATGTAAATGTAATATTTTCT
>NC_050516.1:30518545-30527627 GCF_002922805.2 Oryzias melastigma
ATAATTTTATTCTATTTTTGGAGTTCAGCTAGTATTTATACAACAATATAACTTTTCTGACTAATTTGGCATCTACTGAGGTTTTTTTATGCTAATTTGGAGTTCAGCTAATATTTTAGCAACATGCTAACGTTTTTGGCTAGCTTCTTATGTACTTAATTTTTTTATAGTCTTATTTGTAGTTTAGGTTCTATTTTAGCAACAGGCTAACGTCTTCGACTTATTTAGTTTACTGAGGAATTTTAGGCTCTTTTGGAGTTTAGCTAGTAGCCTATTTAAGCAACGAGCTAACTTTTTTGGCTAATTAGGCATCTACTAAAGTTCTTTTGGGTTTATTTGGAATTTAGCTCATATTTAAACAACACAATAAGTATTTTTGCAAAGTTGGCATGTTTTAGGGATTTTACCACAATTGTTTTTTAGAAGTTTAGGTCAATTTCAATGCTTTTTCATAGTTATTTTACAAAATTTCCAGTCTTTTAGCAAATGTAACATTTTGCAAATAGCCTTTTCCTTTTTTTTTAGCAAATCCCTTCAGCATATCTATTGACTACTTTCAGCAAAAAGCATTGGGCACTAGGATTATCGCAGTTATTGAAACGTTTCTAGTTTAAAAATGTTTGGTAAATCTAGCTAATATTATGGGGATACAAATATCAACCCTTTGACGGCAACAACAAATTAGTTCACGTTAATTGCGTAAAATGGATGGAAAGTTATCATAGTTCAAGGCACATGTTTTATTTCCTTGTCATCAGAGACAGCTCCATTATTCAAAAAATATGCGCAAACGATATGATTATTTCTTCTGCTGTGTTATTTTATAAATATTTTATTTTTGATATAGCATTATTACATTTGTAAGATCTGGGCTGAGATTAGACTTGTATCTAGAAAATAATACATTTCATTCTATTACCACTATTTGTGTTTAAGATAGAATACACACCTCTGTAACATATTGAAAAGATAGAAATTTAATTGTCACTGAGCACAACTAATACAGTTTGGTTTGATCACGACAACATGTCTAGGGACTATGGCAAAGGCATTCACCCTCCTCAGTCCACCCAATTTATTTTATCGTCTAATACTTTAACATATATTTTAAAATGATATAATAGACCTTTACTATTTTTATTGTTAGGAAATAAAAATGTTTGCTACATTCACACTTTCTACCAATTCAAATATGTTAAACTGTTTATGTATTTTTTTCTTAAATAAACGTTTGCATTCATATATATATTTATATATCACCTCCGGCACACTAAAGAACAAATTATTTATGAAGTATGGATTATTTTTGTGAACTGTTTTCCTACCTGGAAGTAAAAAGACTTGATCTCTGAGGCTCCGCCTTTCACTCCTTGTTGGTGCCGCCCATTTCATGATGTCATCCTAAAGCTGTCTTTGGCTGCGTGTCTGCGTTTCACCCACTAAAACGAACATCCTAACTTTTGTAAAGATGGATGTGCATTGTGTATTTTTCCGACCACTGCTAGCTTTAAAAGTGTGAAAGTGTGTGGGTGTGTGTTAGCGTGGGGGCGGTCCTGGCAGCGCAGACTCTCCCTGGAAGGGGCTGTTCTCACTTTGTGACATCACAGTGTGAGGACCTGCTTTTTTTTTTTTTTTTTTTTTTAATGTATTTGGCGTTCAGAGAGCAGGGTTTTAGAGGAATGCTCAGAGATGCCTGTATGGATCAAAATACCGCTTTGGGGTTGTTTTTCATGAGGAATTAACATTATAATACACTTAAAAGGTCAAAGTAGATTTTATTTTGCATGGTAAAGGTCCTTTTAATCTGGGAAAAACACAGGATGGGGAAACTGTATAATCCTTTCTAGGAATGCATTTTAACAAAGAAAGTTTTGAGGATTTAGAAATCTTTTTCCTAGTTAATTTTTCTACATTGTAATCTCCAGTATAGTTTGTAAAGAAGAGCAGATGTGTAAAAATAAAAATAATAAATCTTAAAATAAAAAAAAAAGTTTGTTTGATGGGTTTTTAATATTTTATTTAACAAAATGATAAAATTAGGGTTTTTTTTAATCACTTTTTGAATGGAACAATTGTGATTTTATGCTTGAATATGAATTTAAAGACTCAACCATATGAACATCTTCTTTTTGGTTGTTTTTGTGTCAAAAATTAAGCTTAAATTGCATTTTTGAGGTTTTCGTTGTGAATTAGGAAACGTACATTAGACATACTTTAGGCTTGAGCAATTGGAACAGAATGAAGAAAAATGATTTTAATCTCTTCCTTTTTCCTATTCAAAATCAGAAGGCGACAGTATAACAGAAACAATATATCTTTCAATACTTTACATACCTATCTCCTCCCTAGTTCATCTCGGTCTATGGCTTACATTTATTGTCCCAATTAAATTTCCTACTTATCTAATATCCTATTTTTAAAGATTATTTTAAATGATGCTAAACTAGTAGTTTCTTTCAATATTGTGTCCAGTGAGTTCCATCCCAAGTTGAATCACAAACAAAAAAAAACAGTTTGTATATGATGTAGGAAATACGTTTGGTGGGACACAAGGTGATCAAATAAGTGATAATACTTTTATTGATAAAAAATCGTCAGTGATCTCGGTGTGAAAGTGGTTTGTGAAAAAAGTCAGCTACTTAAATGAGTTTTGAGGTTTTTTTTTGGTCCTTAAGACTATTAATAGTTTAAGGCTACCTAGTTCATGCTTCCATACAAATATTGGTATTTTTATTCAGATCTTTTTCATGGTTCCCTATGAGTAACAGGCTACTTGCAGATAAAAAGCAAGAAGCAACTATTGACAAACAAGTGCTCTTAAGTCTTAACACAAACATGACCCTTTTTTTTCTTTTTTCTATAATGTTTAACCGCTTTATGAGGTCCTCGTTAAATGCGACCTGTTCTCTTCAAGTTGACACACTAAGATGAGGTCAGACTAGCTTCAGTCATGGGTTTGTCTTGCATTGTTGCTACATTTCCAAGAGAAATCGCTAAAACATCAATATAAAGGTCAGGGTAATTGGTGTTTAACTGTGTTACTTGAGAAAACTGTTTAAGGTAATTATAGGTTCCTTTCCATGTGCTCAATAGGCTGTAATTAAAAGCTCAGTTTTGGATGGCAGACCCCCTTTCCCATATAGAGTCAAAAACATTTGGTGTTGCTTAAAACCAGCCAAATTCTATGCAGATCTGCTGAGTTGAATAGTTTTGGAGGCAGAACAGAAGTTCAGAGAGGATGCTATCGATCCTGTTGACACACTCCCCCTTTAGGGAATGCAAATGTTTCTGTTCTTCAACACAAACATTCAAAGCCTTCTAGTGGTAGAACCCTAATTAACCAGGGATTTGAATACCATGGCCTTTTCGTTTGACATTTTCATATTTCAGAAAGACAGTGTTTTTATGCTTCCTAAACAAAGACAACTTTCATGTTTAACAGAGAAATTCTATACGAGCAGGAATTACCAAACGTTTCAAATAAAGCGCCTTATTATTTGATTTTTTTTTTTCCTCTCCAGATGAGTCTGGGCATGGTGTGAATAAATTGCTGTTTACGTCCAAAACGAGTGTAAACCAACTATTAGAGATAACTGATGTGTGTTTGCGTCACAGCCAAGCTCAATCACGCACTTGTTTATCAGAGCGGTCCCAAGGTAACCACGAATCACTCAAGGATTCCGAAGATCATCCGTCTCCGCGCGGAGCAGGTGGGAGCTAGCAACCGCTTTGCTGCGTCAACATCCCGATCCTCAGGACAATCATTAGTCTCACTGTCATCTCTAGAAATAACGGCTGTTCAGCACCGGCGAAATTACTCTCAGACTTTCACTAGAAATACAAATGTTTGTACTTAAAGATCAGTCTTCCATTTTTGCCAGTAATCACTACAAGTCAGTAGATTCTATCATGAATATTAAGGATTTCAGAGTTTCTTGACACAATCGGAGTGAACTTCTGGCAGCCGGAGCTCTACAAGTATGCTAGACTTGTTATTTAAATGACATTGGAAAGGTCAAAGTGCTTTACTCTTCCTCTCTCTGTCACATTGAAGCTCTTGCAAATTTCCACGCAGCTTCTTGTTCAGTCTGGCTCTCCCTGAACCCCCGTCTGTTAGGAAGACGACGGCATGCTTGGTCAGTCTGGCTGTCACTAAATCTGGAGCCTACATAGTCTTATCCTTATCATTAAGCCCATGGTCCAATGGATTGATGGGTGTCCTGAACTGAAGCCAATTAGTTTTCTTTTACAAAGAAAATAAATAAAAGACTGAACATCATGTGATGTATAGTAGTAACGTGAATTTTAAAATGAAATATTTTAGGTTCGTTTTCCATTGACTGTTAAAGACATTTGCCTGGAAGTACCCGCTGGTAATAAAAAGCCAAAATCCTATAGATTACCGGAACAAAAAGCAGCATTGATAATAGGAGTATCTATAAAACCTTAAAGATGCATATTGCTACTCAAAACTGCTTCAACGTCAGTAAACATAACTAGAATAAATCCATGTATTGGACACAATGTTTTTTTTGTTACCTAAATATTTCCTCAAAATACTCAAAATGTCTGCATTTATACCAAATCTAATTGTTTTTTTTTCTGAAAATGGTCAGAACTTCAGTTTTCTGGCTATGATTCGTCTTCAGATTCCAGTTTGTGTTTCAACAAAGCTACAGTTTCTAGCGTTGGGAAGGAAGAGGGGGAGTGTTTTCCTTTTGGATTTAGAACAAGGATTTTCTTGGACCACCTTTATTAGGTCATGAGATTAGCAGCTATAAACTAAATTGCACAATGGATTCACCACAGCACCGCGGTGTGTTGTATTTGATTAGAATCATTACTTTGAGTCACAGCCAAGTACCCCCAGATTGATTGCTTCTTTTCCGTCTTTGTTTGCTCTTGTTCCTGTACGCTCCCGATCCGAAGCCTCGGATTTGTTTTTGCTGTAGTTCAGCTGCGTGTACACCACAGAATTAATGCCACAGTGGCTTCACTATATTTAATCTGAAATGTGTGGGTTTTTTTCTTCTTTTTTTTGGTGATGGAGCTGATAAAATCACAAGACTCCAATGTATGAAAACAGGAGCGAATGTCAAGGAGTTGTGGTCTGAGCAGATGTCCTCATTAGTCATGAGTGATATGTTGCTATAGATGACTTGTACTGTAATCATCTTGTAATCCCTTTTGGCTAATTAATGGTCATCTTATTTCAGCTTGCCACACGATTTCTTCCTTCATAATTCCTCCCGAGTTAATCAGCAGAAATAATTTTGTATTATTTGGATCATTTATATTCATCAGTGACATCAAGTGTGAATTACTTATTCTTACTTGAGATTTCTTCATTTATGTGGAAATTGTCTGCACAGTAGTGCTGATCTTTACTGGTTTAACAACTGGATGGGTATTGGCAATTATAGAGCTGTTTTCTTTTAACCTTACCCTTTTTGCAGACCCCTCCGAATTGTGTCATTTAACCACTTTGGAGAAAGTAAGAAAATAAATTAAAAGATAACTAGAAAAGTTGCATTACTTGCAATAATGCTAGTGTGAATGCTTTTTGCTGAAAATAGTTGCTAAAGACGCTAAAAACTTTGATGATGCAATTTACTTTAATTGCTGAAGGGATTTACTGATAATGCAAAAACTATTGGCAAAATGTTACATTTGCTAAGACTGGAAATTTCATTGAAGAACTCTGAAAGTTGTCCTAAATTTCTGAAAAAAAAAATGTCGTAAAATTGCTTAAAACTCCCTAATACATGCTAATTTTGCAAAAACATTTAGTGTGTTGCTTAAATATGAGCTAAACTCCAAATTAAACCAAAAAACATTAGTTGGTGCCAAATTAGTCAAAAGAGCGAGCAAGTTGCTTAAATAGGCTACTAGCTAAACTCCAAAATAGCCTAAAAATCCTAAGCAAACCAAATTAGTCAGATATGTTGCTAAAATAAAAGCTAAACTCTATCTTAGCATAAAACTCCAGAAGATAACATGCTAACGTTCTATGCTAATTTGGAGTTTAGCTAATATTATATCAACATGCTAACGTTTTATGCTAATTTGGAGTTTAGCTAATATTATATCAACATGCTAACGTTTTATGCTAATTTGTCGATATAATATTAGCTAAACTCCAAATTAGCATAAAAAACCTTAGTAGAAGCCAAATTAGCCAAAAAAAAAGCTAGCACTTTGCTTAAATACAAGCTAAACTCTAAAATAGCCTAAAATTCCTCAGTAAACTAAATGAGTCAAATATGTTAATAAAATAGAATCTAAACTCTAACTTAGCATAAAACTCCAGAAAATAACAAATTAGCCTAAAAAGTTAGCATGTTGATGTAATTTTAGCTAAACTCCAAATTAGCATAAAAAACCTCAGTTGAAGCCAAATCAACCAAAAAACTAGCACGTTGCTTAAATAATAGCTAAACTCCAAAATTGCCTAAAATTTCTCAGTGAGCCATATTAGTCAAACATGTTACTAAAATAGAAGCTAAACTCTAAATTAGCCTAAAAAACAGGATAACGAATTAGTCAAGAACTAAACAATTTAGCTAAAATGTTGCTATAATATTACTTAAGCACCAAATTAGCAAAGCAACACCTCAGCAGATGCCAAATTAATTAAAAAAGCTAGCATAATGCTTAAATACTAGCTTAACTCCGACATAGCCTAAAATACCTCAGTTAACCAAATGAGTCAAATATGTTGCTAAAATAGAACCTAAACCATAATTTGCTTAAAAAACCCCAGAAGATAACAAGCCAAAAACATTAGCATGTTAGCTAAGCTCCAAATTAGCATAAAAAAATTACCCAAATGAGATAGATGGCATAATGCTGACTTAAAAGCTCAATATAAGTTTTTTTCTTTTTTGTACTATTACAATGAAAATGTAGGCGATGCATATATATATATATATATATATATATACATAAAAGCTTGTTGCTAATTTACTCAAAAAGTACTGAATTTTAAGACTTTATCATTCATTTCCTTTGGGGCATATTTTGCTAAATATTTCAAAAACTATAAAGTTTGTGAACACCAAAAGTACAAGCGGAGATAAAATGTATTAAGAAACTTTGGAACCAAAAATAGATCTTCAGAAATTATGTTAATACTAACTTATTATTCATGCTATGAAAATGCTCAGATTAACAAATACTTTTTAAACATTTTTTTTACTCTAAAAAAAATCAAACTAGGCTGGAAAGATTTTTCAAGGTTAGAGTGGATATGCTGTGCATTATGTTCCATCTGCAGAAATCCAGCGGATGATTGTCGTCCTCTAATCTCTTTTCTTTTTCTTTTTTGCACTTGAGTTTTAGCAGTAATGTTTGGAATGCTGCGTATTATCCCAGCAGCTTCTATGGTAGATTAATATAATGTGTTCTACTGTTCAGATTCCATCCTGGTCATTATACTATAGACGTTCCGTGCAAGTTGAGATTACAACGGAGGCTCTTAGAGAGATATCAGGTGCAATGCTTTTCATGCTTTTATCCATCACTTCTAAATTCAGCCTTCAAGTATTGATTAGAGTCCGACCTCAAAGAGCATTTAAAGAGGAAGGGAGCCGTTCTTCCAGCTTGTACGGCCCCGGGCGGGCATGACGAGTTTGCATGGAAGTGATGCATGTAAAGTCCTTCTGCAGCAGTTTTTTATTTGCGGCTGACCTTAGGGTTCAACGTTTTTTCATTCATTAAATGGTACATATTTTCTTTTATTCCACATTACTGAACTTTATTTAAAATGTTTGAACACATTTTCATGGTTCGTCTTTGGCGATGGTTTCCTCTTAACGTGCAGCCAGACTGGAATGCATTTTCCGACTTGGTGGCCGTACTGTGCCATGATGAAATAACTGACCCAGCAGTATCAGTGTCACTTTTTCTAGATGGACCCATTTACATTACTAGTAATCAACCATTACCACACTTGAACGCCATTAAAGAGTGAGCAGCGTAATGTATCCACCGGAGGCAGTCGAATGTATTTCAGAATCAATAACTAGACAATTCATGCAGGACTGCACACCGCCCGGTGAAGAATGACCTCATAAGCTTTTGGCACTTAAGTGATCCAATTGCCACATATTGAAAATTGAAAACTCACTTTACGCGCTGGATTTTCCTGACGCTGTCAAAACTGTCATGTGCTGTCCTGCTGCTTCTGCTGTGTGCGGACTCAAAGGAACAAAGCAGAGCTTGTCCAGTAAGTTCCAAAAGTCTAATTTTGCGTAATCTAGTTATTGTTTTTTTCCATCAGCCTCCCATGCTTTCAGTCAGTAATCACCTCAGCTATGTATTTAATTTGGTTTACTGTTCAATCATGGGACCTAGAGTTAATTTTATGGCTGGCTGAGATTTACTGCGCAATCTACCTTTTTTTTGTGGGGTAGAAATCCGCCATAGTCCTGGTAAACACTGAGCCCACTGCAGGATGTGGTGCAGTTTTAATTCAGAGGTCACTTTTGGTGAGACAATAGAACAATTGTTCTTTAACTGCGTCTCTTTAAAGGGAGTAAATGCCAGGATGTGCCTCTTTTTTTTTTTCTTCTCCCTCTCCTTTCTTTTTTGTATTCAAGGAAGGGTGAATACGCTGGAGACTTTCATCTAGATCTCTTCGCCCACATGCTTTATCAAAGTCTGACACATGATGTACTGTGTGTCTCACTTATCCCTTGTGGTAAAAGGTTTAGGAAGACTGTAGCACATGACATATCACAGTGCTCAGGCCTCCTTCCTTTTGACTTATGTAATATTCCAGAGCAGATCATATGAATCTTTGCGATGTGCCTTTTTTTTTTTTCTCAAAAGGACAATATCTCCTTGTGAATGCAGTCTTTTGACCCCAGTGTGTGGAGAGACCGGCACATTTTTATTTTTATAACGGTGGGATAGCATTAACTAGATGAGTTTAAACAAAGGGCAGCAGAACATGTGTGGTGTAATAGGAAAGTTGAGCTCGCCTACTTATTCTTTTAGCTTTGTTGTTCAAGAATGTTTGCAAGAAAATTCCAAACTGGAATGAAAAAAACATAAAAACATTGAAGACTTCTTTAAAGTA
>NC_050516.1:30527841-30544496 GCF_002922805.2 Oryzias melastigma
CTTCAAAACTTTTTAGAACAATTTAAAACACAATTTGTTCATTTAACGCTCTATCCAACATTGAAATAAAATAATAAATAACGTGTCTTTACAATAATTACATTCATTTTAAAGTAACAAATAAATAAAGCTTCAGTTACGAACCAAAATGCAGAGTATATCAAATAACCCACCAGCAGTATATGTGGAAATAAAAAATTCATAATGCTGCATTTTAAATTAATTTTATGTCAGATAATTGATTATTAAATATGAACTTTTAGCCTGTTAATATTAGAATATAATTGATTTTTTTAAAGTACTGGTATCTATATTCAATCAATCCCCTTCCTTTTAATAAAATTTCATGCACTTTCCTCTGATAAACAACACTTACCGCTAGCATACAAACCTGTTGGATCAATAAAACCGCTAGACGTCTCATTTGGACGGTCAGCGCGGTATTTTGACAGGTTACTGCTGTTCCCACTATCACAAACCATGTTATGTACCATTAAAAACAGCACGTGGTGTCTGCATCTACTTTAGACAAATAAAGACACACCTCAGACCTTTTTACTCGCGTCCGCTCTGCCTCCCGCGGGTGTTTTCAACTGTATGCGGAGCAGCTGGTGAGAGCGCGGGAGGGGTCCCGCCCCTCCCCCACTGCATGTGGAAAAGGAGCGAAGTGCAGTCCGTGTTCGCGCTGTACCCGCGGCCGCGCAGCTGTTTTTAGGCATTTGTGCTACAAACTTATTGATCTGGTGAAAATTGACTGTTTCGCTGCGGCATCCTTACATTTCACTGTCATGCTCACACAGCGCCCCCATATGGACTTTTTTGGTATTGTTTTAGGATACCGATTCAGTGAAAGAGAGGGCGGTAATCGTTCGTGAGTTAAAATATCGCTTTAGTTCATTATACCGATAGTTTGTCCCACCTCTTATGAAGTTTTTGACCAAAATTCCACAACCTAAATGTCTTGAAAAGCCATTTTTCATGTTAATCTGAAGCTTCTGTTTCCAAAATCTCCTCTGAGGGGGCGGGGCTTCAAAAACCACGCCCCACCCCTGATCGCCCCCCCTGTCTGATTATCATAGCTGATTGTTTTCCTCTTAAACTTATTTTTCTTATATAGATCAAAAGATTAGTATTCTTGTATTTATTTTAACTATGCTGGGCTTGGCAGATTTGTTCTGAAACATCAGACTTTTCTCCCAAAAGTGCGACTTATACTCTGGAAAATAAGGTGCATTTGTTCTCTTTCATGAGAAAAATGCCACACACACACGATAAAAACTCAAAAAACAAGATTTTCATCAGAGGGGGACTTTAACACTAGTTTGTATTTCTTTTTTGCATTACTCCTCTTCCAAATTTGGCTGAGAAACCTCCTAATATTTCAGCTGCAGTAGGACTTCCTGCCAATTAGCCTGATGAGCACAACATCCTATCAGGTGTGAACATCTGTAACTATATGTTCATCCGCATTTATGTAACAGAAAAAAAAAATCAAACACGATGTGCAGGAGGAAGGATTTTAGCACACACTAATTGGCTTAATTTATATGTAACGCAGCTTTATACCCTGGGCCAAGGACACTGATGGATGCCTCTTTGCTGAAACTGCTCATTTGTGTTTAGCTGTGTGGGTCTAAATATCAGCATTGGGATTTGCGTTGTGTTATTATTTCAGAGTTTGATGTTGTAGCCCTAAGGTCTGGCTCCCTCTGTGCTGTGTCTTTGGCTGATCTTGGCATTTCTTATTTTCCCGCGGTCCTTGGTGTGACTACAACACTTTTGGGAATATCTCGCCACATTTCCCACTTCCCAAGGAGCCAGAAACACGTGTGTTCACGAGATCAAGCTCCGCTTCTTCTTAGTGATTCTTTGCTAAACAGCTTTTTTTTTTAAATAAATCTTCTCCGGTTTGTACAGTTTTGATGCTTCAAACGGCATGTACCTTATGCGTACACTCATATTTAGTATTACAGAAAAACTCAGTGTGCTCGTCATAAAGATGTATTTAAACTGAAAGCTGAGCCTATATCCTTTGTTTCACTGTAGACTCAGTGGAGACGCGTTTAGACGGCATCCGTCTCTGTCCATATGCATTTACATTTTACTACATGACATTTTCAAATCAAAACTCCAGCGGTGATGTCTATAGAATCACAACTAATGACCATTTTGCAGTATTTTAACTAGAAATCATAACTGGATAGAGTTTTTCAATTACAGCAGCTATAATGACATGAACCCACGGAGAAAACGGGATAATGATAATGATTGTGACAGATGCTGCCCTTTTTGAGTAAACATGTGAGGCAGGGCAATGCTAAAGGAAAAGCTGCAGGCAGTATGGATTATTTTTTTAAATTCGTGTTCATTCTGTTAAGCTGGAGACGGATTTTCTTTTTTTATCAGTAGCAGTTAAAGCGATGGAAACTGATTTTACCAATATTATTAGATCAGTTTTGATAAAAAAATAAACATTTCTCATTGATAGACAAAGTGCATTATTCTGTTTTATTTTAGTTTAATAAGTTATTTAAGTGTGTTTTTTTTTAAATATATGTTGATAGATCTCTAAAGAATTGTTCTTTTTTATTAAAAATGTTTTTGTCCCTTGACTAAAACCAGGGCGGAGCTACAGGGGAGCAGAAAGCAAAAGGCTTTGCCCCTCAAAAATTAGTATCAATATTAATATAAACTAGAAAAGTTCTATTACCTGTGATAATGGTATTGTGAATGATTTTTACTGAAAGTTGTCGCTGAAGCTTTTTGCTGAAAATGGTGATGCAATTTACTTTAATTGCTGAAGGGATTTTATGAAGATGCAAAAGCTATTTGCAAAATGTTAAATTTGTTAAAAGACTGAAAGAGTGCTGAAGTTTACCTACATTTCTGATTTTTTTTTTTTTTAGTAAAATCGCTTAAAAAGATCCCTAATACATGCAAAAATACTTTGTTTTAATTGAAGCTAAACTCCAAATTAGCCAAAAAAAAGCTAGCTTGTTGCGTAAATACTAGCTAAACTCAGCAATAGCCTAAAATTCCTCGGTAAACTAAATTAGTCAAAAACTTTAGCCTGTTGCTAAATAGAATCTAAACTCCAAATTAGCCTAAAAAACTTCAATAGATAACAAACTAGCCAAAAAAGGTAGCACACTGCTTAATCATTTGCTAAGCTCCAAAATAGTCTCCAATTCATCAGTAAACTAGTCAAAAAAGTTTGCTCATCGCTAAAAAATAAAGGTAAAATCTAAATTAGCCTAAAAAAACTCAATAGATAACACACTAGCCAAAAACGTTTTAGATAAACTTCATTTTTGTTTTAAGTTTAGTACAAATGATGAATTGCCCATGAATATATTTAAAGGTTTGTTGCTAATCTAACTAAAAATTCAAAATTTGAAGACTATTTATTTCCTATGGGGGGTATTTTGCTCATTATTTCAAAAACTATAAAGTTTATGGATACCAAAAATACATGCTTACGAAGCTTTCACACAATTAAGAAATCCACAGTCTAAGCTTCTTTACACATTGTAAAAATAACAAAAGCAATATTCTTAATGCAATAATTAAAAAAACAAAAAAAATAATTTCCACTCTGCTGTTCTCATTTGTCTTCCTTTCAAAGTTTCTGTTTCCCTCCTTCTCCCCATAAAAAAATGTTGTAGCTCTGCCACCGATCAAAACTCAATCAAGTGCCACTCTGATCATCTTTTGATCTGTTTTAATGGCATTCCTAATGGTCTTATAATTATGAAGACGCTATTTTTTAACCAAGTAAAATAAGAAGTGTTGCTTTCCAACACATAATTTCAAAGTGGCAGAAGTTTATTAAAATTTTGCCTCTGATTTGGCAAAGAACAACCCCGCCCCCCTTCCTCTCCCTGTTGCTGAGAGCTCGGAGCAGGAAGCTTGTGGACAGCATATTTTCTATATCACAAATAAACTTTGTCAAGCGCCGTTTTTTTCACCTTGTTCACAATGATTTGAATAAAGAAATACTTGTACAATTTTAAGCTTAATTTTCTTTATATATGTCTTCCAATATCAGAGAAAATGCTAAATGTTAAAAACACCAAAATCAAATTTTTTATTGGTATGGCTGGATAAATAACATTGATTAATCAATCTGAATCGATCTACTCCTAATAGATCAATTATCGATCCATAAAAGTAGATAAATCTAACGCATAACGCTAAAGTCCGCTAGCTTGATGCTAATATAAAATTAGTTTTCCCATAGGACGGTTAATGCTATCGTTCAGTCGACCCAAATATACACTACTACTGATTAAATGAACATCTCACGGGCATTAACTTTGGGTTGGATGTGACAATAACTGTGAATCATTGTTTCTGCCCATCAGTCTCAATTTCAGTTCATTTCTAACATTTTGAAATCCAATGAGATTTATTATTCACAAGTGAAAACTTCTCCTGGAGAAGATTGTCGCTCTTCCTTCTTGTGATTCACGATGATCTCGCGGCTTCATGTTTTTCTACCAAGGTAACTTGCATATCTACCTTAGTGGACAGTGACCCTGATGACCTGTAGGAGGAGTCTGGAGCATATGAGGTCACCTGTGCGCAAAGTGTGTATATTCCAAGGCTTAATCTACTGGTCAGGCAAAGAAATACACTTTTGGATGTGAGGAAAAACTATTCAAAAACCACACATGCTTTAAAACATTTGGTCAGTTAAAAAAAAATAAAAAAAATGTCCCAATGAGTCCGGTCACATAGGAGTGTCCCAATAATCTGACTGCAATATCAAAAAAGATGAAATAACACAATTCATTTCAAATTCAGCTGGAAAATACCTTTTGTTCTCAGAAAGGAAATCAAATTGTTCCAATCCAAAGGTCAGTCACGGTTATTGTGTTGAGTTATAAAAGGCTTCAACTGAGAACGACTTTCTGAACTTTCTGAATCAGTCTTGTTTGCAGAAGGTTTGGAGAAGTCTTTGATTTCAGCCTTTGTTGCTCATACATGGTGCAGAGGGTGTGCCGGGTTGGTTGGTAAACTATGAACTTCATGCAGAGTTCCTCTTTACACGTTAACAATCTGAGAACATTGTTAGCAGAAAGAAAACTTTCTCAGTTTTATATTTAAGCAGGACTTGAAGAAACCCCAAGATTTTTTGGACATTTGTGGAGTTCAGTGTTTTGCCCTCCGACATATAGGCGGGCAAGTTAAGAACCGAACCACGTCAAAGATTAAACCATAGAAATATAGAGGATCTCTGACGTCTACATTAGGGTACAGCGATATGGGCTAAAGTGAGACCTGTGATTCTTTCCTTCACTTAAACAACAGGCCAAAAATGAGTGATTATGCCGAACAAAGCAAAGGAAGTTTAAGTCATGTTTGGATGCCTTAAAAAAACTGTTAGATTGCACAAATCTGAGCTTTAATAATAGGAATGTAATGATTAGGTATGGGCAATATATAGGTGCCAGTATCGGTATCAACCAATATTTGCATATTTGAGTTTTTTGGTTTTGGAGCGATACTAAAAAAAAAAAAAAAAATCCACTGATGTTGTTCTGACTCCCTTCAGATACACTAGAGTTTATTTTTGATATGGATACTTGTTCCTAATGTATCCTTGGCACTGGGAAGCTTATGTTTACAGTCATAGTCAGCATTTGTTCTGACTGTTTTCATGTATATCTCATATTTGATTGGGATACATGTTATATCTTGTCAACGAGAAGTTTGATTTACCGTTACGTCTGATAGTCAGTAAACGATCTCAATGTTTTCAGATATATTTTTAAAGTTTTAATGTGATACTTTCTCCTATGGGACAATTTGATGTATGTTAAAAAGGTAAATTATAATGTGATTAAATAGTAAAAGAAAAGAAAAAATAAGGAAATCTAAGCTTTGTGTTATCATAGACACTTAAATATCAGTTTCTCCAAATATCTGCTACAGTTGCAGGGGAAATATTGGCTATCATATCGGCCAGAAAAATGATATTGACGCATACCTAGTAATGGTTCTTTTCAATTATTCGATTCATATCGTCGTTATGGATACAATTCATAGCTGATATTAGTTTATTTTGAACAATCTGATTTAATCCAATTCACTGACCTAAAATTGATCCAGGAAACTTCAACCAGTGTGACTCAGAGATAAAGACCAGGTACTTAGCAGTGCAGGGGAAGTTTTTTAGATTCCTTGTGTTTCTTGCAAAAGTGTAAATTAAATGTGTACAAACAAGCGAACAAGTATTAATATTTTATTAATAAAAATTAAAATGAATAAATATCTATTAATAAAAATCTATTCACATTTTAGTTTTATATTCGTTCAATCTACTGTTGTTTTTCCACATCAAAAAAATCCACAGGGGACATTATTAGAACATTACTGTTTGGTCACATGTCTTTGCTAAATTCAAGTATTTTCCGATATTGATCGATTAAATTCTTAAAATATTTTAAGTCAATTTGATTTGATTAATAACTTGCCTCAGACAGATTGATCTGGTTGGATCGTAGAAATATGAATCCAATAATCGTTCCCCCGCATTGTAATACAATCAAAGTGTTTTATTTAAGAAAAAAAAAAAAAAACATTCTCCATAGATGTCATCGAGGAAAATAAAGCAATATTGGACATAAATAAGACTTTTGACACCAGACTGTATATTATAGGGGTTTGCAAAAATATCAGTATCGATATATATCGCGATATTTAGTTGAGTATCGATGGGTTCTCACCAAATATTGATCTTTTTTTCTTGAAGAGGCTATAAAACATTATACTCATCCTCTTTTGGTGAGCCCTTCCTCTGGAGGTAGATAGGTTGAACTGCTGTTCATGTTTACTATTAACACTGAATTTTACAAATAATTCTAATTCAATTGGTGTCAATGCTTTTCAAAGACTACTGATTTCAGCAATGATGCACTAAAGTCTCTATTATTTGTTGCACAAAATAAGACACAAGTTGTTTGTTATGATTGTATTCAAGCTAAAAAACTAAAAATATGTGTTCTTCTATATAATGTGAGTTATTAGACGATTTTTAACAATTATCGTAGTATCGCGATATTATCAATATTGTGAGCCATGTATCGCAGCGTATTGTGAGGTGCCCAGTAATTCCCAGCCCTAATATTCTCTATATTTTGTGTGAAATCTATTGGGAAGTTGCTTACTCCTGACCTCATCATAGAACGGTCATTCGAGGAACTGCTGCACCGTTTGCTATTTCCTTTATATCCAGGAACAGATGGATGGGGGTTCAGACTAAACATACAACAGCAGCACAAACCATTCTTCTTACCTTGACTTTATTCTGCAGCCACCTTCTATAAAAAAAAAAACCTTTCTAAAGTCAAATATTTGGCCATCTGTTCCATCGCTAGAGCTTTGTTGGAACTTCACCACACATCCAAACCTCTGTTGGCCTGGAGAATCGGAGCATAACCACATAAACCAATGCCCAATAAAATTAGACATAACTCTAAGGAATGGTGCCTAAATATATTATATTTACCCAAGTTTAACACCTCACTAGTATCATTCTTAAATGATGATTTTTTAAAACTCTTCGTCTTATGTGTGCTTTATTTTGTACCCGTACAGTATCTCTGGACGCCTTTGAAGGCTTAATCCAGCCCTAAATAATCCTCCTGGTGACAAGGATGTTCCAGCCTTGCTACCCGTCGCATATCTGATGCCAGCAGTGATGATTGATATTTTATCTCAGTCCCCAAATGACTAATGCAAGCTAAATGCTCCTGTGGTTGTTGTTAGGCTGCCATTTTTCCAGGGCTCTCTGGGGTTCTTGGCTTGTTGTTGCGTGTGATATTATGGAACAAATAGTAGAGCTTAATGGTGGCATAGATGATTTAACTGCCCTCAGGGTGACGGAAAAGGAAAAGTGATTTTTTTTTTCTTTTTTGGGGGGAAAAAATACTCCACAGAAATGTCTTTTTTTTGTCTTTGTAGTCGCTTCAAAGCCTCACTTCCCCAGCTTTGTAAAACCGATGGTAAAATGCCGACCGATCTAACCGTGTCTATTGTTTAGCTGAAAGTGCGTGCTAAACCTCAATTCTCCAACGTCTTCCACATTTCACATGTATGTATTTTTGTTTGAATGCAGCCCAGCTCTCCGCGGTTTCCTTCAGGCCCAGCACTGACTGCGTTGTCTGCTCTGCTCCATCAGAAATGCTGTGGCTTTAATCCATTGCCCACCGGGGACGGCTGACATGGATGTGTGTAAACTGTTGACATGGTGCTGTCTCCTATGCTCTCTGATCAAAGACGCTGCGCTCTCCTGTTTCACAACCTGCCTTCAAATATGCTCCAAGTCTCAGGCTTGCAGACTTTCCCGCCTTCCTGTTTCACACTTTCTGTTAACTTTTGTGTCTCCATTGTAAATTGGTTCATGTGATGATGGCAGAGCAGCTATTTGTGTAGCGTCCTCGACATCCCTTTAAGCAGACAGCTTGATTTGGTATGAAGCTGCTTCGGTTTTGGTGAGAACCATTTGGGCGACGGTACCGCTCAGACTTCTGAGCCCGAGGAACAATTTGGCTCAATATTACGCTTACTTTAATTAATTCTTGTAAATGATGCAACTATTCGTAAAAGCTCAGCTTGTCTTAAGTGGCTGGAGGTTTTTGGATGTGTGGAAAAGATCCTTCGAGTGGAGATGCTGACCAAGAAGGTCGTTTAGATTCTGAAGTTCAGGAAACTTGACGCCCAACTTCTTATGATTCTTATCAATTTGTTTTGAAAATTCAATTTGACTGGATATTCTGTACCAGTGAGTAGTGCTGCCACAATTATTTTAATAGTCGATTAATCACCAATTATTTTTTTCTGATAAGTTGACTAATCGGATCATGCGCAACTGGATGTAAAGCTTTAAACTAACAAAAAACTAAATATATAGCATAACCTGCAATAATGCTAGTGTGAATGCTGAGCTGAATTTGGCCGCTGAAGATGCTGAAATGGATGGCTTAAATCTCTGAAGCTAAAAGCCAGCTAAAATATTAGTTAAATGCCAAATTAGCCTAAAAATGAAAAAAAGTCTAATTTAGTAAAAACAGTTACCAGGTAGCTGAAACATTAGCTAAATTTTAAAATAGCCTAAAAAACAAACAAAGAAAAAAAAGCTAAATTAGCCAAAATAGCTAGCACCTAGCTGAAATATTTGCTAAACTCAAAATTAGCCTTAAAAATTGAAAATATACTAAATTTGCAAAAAGACTGTAAAAATAATAATTATTATTATTGTTATTATTGTTATTATTATAGTTATTCTAGTTATTCTTATATCCAGTCAATGGCAGAAACATTAGCTAAACTCCAAAGTAGCCTAAAAAATAGCTAGCAGGTAGCTGAAACATTAGCTAAATTTCAAAATAGCCTTTAAAAAATAAAAAAGCCAACATAGTCCAAAAAGCTAGCATAATGCCATTATAACTTTCAACTTTACTACACTCCAACTCCATATAATATAAAGTAACGACTAATCGACTATTAAATTAGTCGTCGACTTTTTTACTAGTTGATTTTTTGTCGATTAGTCGACTAATCGTGGCAGCCCTTACCAGTGAGTAATGAGCTTCTTCTGAAAATGAACAAATCTTAGAAACATGACGAGGTCATCCTGGTTAACTTTAGCCCCGTTGTGCAGAACTGGATACTTTTCTGGACTGTGCAGTAGCTTTGGTGAACTGGTGAACACGATATCAAGAGTACAACCGTTAACCCTTGTGCTCTCTTATGGGGTCCAGATGACCCGACCCTTATAGTGATGTGTGATCCATGACAAAGGTGGATAGGATTTTATGTCTGCCACAGACACCAGTGAAGATAAATATATATATATATTAGGGCTGCCACGATTAGTCGACTAATCGACGACTAATCGACTATTAAAATAGTCGACGACTAATTTAATAGTCGATTAGTCGTTACTTTATATTAAATGGAGTCAGTGTAGTAAAGTTGAAAGTTATAATGGTGTTATGCTAGCTTATTGGACTATTTTGGCATTTATTAAGGTTTTTTTAGGCTATTTTGGAGTTTTTATTTCAGCTACATGCTAGCTGTCTTTGCTAACTTAGGCTTTTTTTAGGCTAATTTGGCCTTTAACTAATATTTTAGTTGGCTATCAGCATCTTCAGCCATCGTCACTAGCATCTTTTGCGGCCAAATTCAGCTTACATTTCATCTATAATGATGCTAGTGTGAATATATATATATATATATATATATATATATATATATATATAGTTTTTAGTTAGTTTAAAGTGAATGATGGTTAAGATTTGTGTTTTACATCAACTTTGTGCATGACCCGATTAGTCGACTAATCGGAAAAAATAATCGGTGATTAGTCGACTATTAAAATAATCGTTTGTGGCAGCCCTAATATATATATATATATATTTGGAAAAAATAAATTCAGTGCGTTGTCTTGTGGGGTCCATATGACCCTACTTTAATGCACGCACTCTACACTCTGCTATATTTAAACCGATCATGAATCAGCGATCTTGGACGTCGCGAATATCCGTACTCGAATTTTCGGGAGCAGATCGCGAGTATTTGAGCACCTGGATACTCGTTACAGCCCTAGTCACAACTAGAATTTTTTTTCAATTTGCATGCATTTTTCGTCTGATCCCGATTCACAACAATTCTAATAGAGATGCTCAGAAATGCAAGTTTAATCTTACATGTCTTAATATATGGCCTCCCTAATAAAAAATAAGCCACAAGAACACATTAAAACACTGTTTTCATCAGAAGGGATTTTTAAAGGGTTAAAAACTATTAAAAAAAGGAAAGATCTAATTTAATCCAGAGACTATTCTGAAGCAAGCAAACGTGTGGTTGTCTCCATATGAGTGTAGAGTTGTCATCTTTGTGTTAAAAAAACAACAATAACTATAAAAACATTGCTTATCATTTGGTGAAAAACACCTGCGTTCCTAATTGTTGGGATTCTTTCAGCGAAAAGATAATTTGTTGGAAAGGTTCAATACAATTTCACTAATCTAAACGACACAAATCACTTTTCCTTATTTTAGTCCCCGATAAACAATAGCTTCAGGTAGTCATCTATTCTTCATCTCTCGCAGAGCACGTTTCCCCCAGCCAGAATGACTGTCGTAAGTCTGAGGGTCCGCCTCAGGGACTGTGCATGCGAAAGGACGATCTGCGCCCCCAGCGCTCCGTCTAATTCTGTTGACAATGTTTGATTTTCTTTTTTTTTTGATAGAAGTTAAAGGGACATTTGTGCCTAAAAGACACAGAACTGATTGTCTGCACCCCCGGTAGCACAAGCTGTCTAATTTCAGTTTTATAGCGGTGCTTAGTGGGGGAGCTGCTGATTCTTCAAACAAGGAAACGGTAGAGATATAGAACCATACATTGTGTTTGCAAACTCAAGTTTCTGTCTGTTACTTCTTGGAATCATGAAGGACCATCGGTTCTATTACTGGTATATTTGGTATATAGTCATATCCGTGTGGCCTTATCCTGTCGTACTCATGGGGTATTATTCTGTGAGTGGATGGACACGTGACGCCAAATGAACACAGTATGTAGAAAGTATCAACAGCTGAAGAAGCAACAGTATAAAGCAGTGTGTGTTTGAGTGTCTGCTCACTTTTCTTTGACCTCAAACTGTTAAATCGTTTAGAATGGTTGATTTTAAAAAAAAAAAAAAAAAATGTGAAAGGACCTTACAGACCATTGCAGCTACAAGGAGAGTCCAACACTATTTACCACCAACAATATTATTTGAGCAAGTGAAAATACGAATGCATTTCAGGATTTGTTTTCTCTGCATTTGTCCTTATGTTTATCAAAGTTTAATACATTTTATTCAGATGTGTTTTTTTTTTTTTTCACCATTAAGATTAGAGCCGGGTTGATAAAATCGATAATTTGATTTTAAGCTTAACAGATCAAAATATCGATTCATAAAAGTATAAATTGATTTAGCACATAAAGCTAAAGTCTGCTAGCTTGATGCTAACGTTTAATAGAATTTCCCATAGGACGGCTAATGCTAACGCTAACATACATTGCTGACTAAATGAACATCTTTATAAATTAATTTTACAAACTCCTTCAAGGAAGTCATTTTTAAAGTAACTATTTGAGATCTAACACACAGTTTTTCGCTCACACCATCTTCTTCTGGAATAAGGTGTAATACTGTAGTGTTATCGCCACCTAGTGGCCAAACTGAAACCCCTCCAGGAGAAGCAGAACAATGATTACAATGTTAATTATCTGAACATTCTGGAAATTATAACTCAGCCCTGATGAAGATGCCATTTAAAAAAAATCAATATTTATTAGAGTTTGTATAATGGGTAACTGATTCCAGATTAGGCCCTACAGTGGACTGAAGAACTTCTTAGTTCCTACAGCATGGGTCAAAGTCGGGGCCCGGGGGCCGGATTCGGCCCTTCGACTAATTATATTCGGCCCTCCAGATCGTTATTAAGTTATGTTATCCTGCGCTTCTTTCTAACTTGCATAATTTTGACAAAATATATTTTTCGGGACCATAAAATATCGAAAAGTATTTAAATTAATTTATTCTGTAATAAAATTCCAACCTGTTTTTATTTATAATAATGTTTAAAAGTTACATTTTTAAAGTTAAACTTTTTTTTTAGTGTGTTCAATAAATGTTTGTCCTGTTTGGCCCGGGACCTAAGGTGTGTTTTGGATTTTGGACCCCCTGTGTGATTTTACACCCCCGCCTTCCAGTAACAGGGATAGGCTCCAGCAACCCCAGGACAGACCCAGAGTGACAGATGGATTAGATTCCAAATTATTCAAGTCGTTTTTGATCATTGTCATTTCAGAGTATTGTGTAATGTAATATAAATGCATGCTCTGTGATTTGAGAGACCGACATTGTGCATAAAATGACTGATTTTATGCATGCAATAATTGGGCCCTGAGGTGTACTTCGATTTCCACATGATGTATCTAAATTTTTGCATTATGGAGCCAAATTTTCCCCAAATTCTAACTTGATTTTTTTTTTTTTTTTACAGAAAAAATAAAATATATTTCTTTATTTAACACAATTGTATATCTCGGCTTGACTAACACAAAAAAATGTTTTCAGAGTTTCGTTTTTCAGTCTTTAATAACTTTTGTTTGGGTTGTAAGCTGTACTTTTCTTCACTTCAACACGCTTCCCTGACCTCCGTCTTCTCCTCTACAGTTGTAGTGGGTGACCAACCTCTCCTCACTGGAGGCAGCCATTCGGGAATCACAGGTGTAATGAGGGAGAGGAGGACAGCTGGTGACCCCTACTGGTCCTATTCAGGTGAGCTTTCGCTTCTTACCAAAGAAGAAAATAATCCTCTCAAACTTGTATGTGTCTGTTTGCTGCTCTGCCAGCCATGTTTGGTTCCTCTGTGATGGTGTTGGAACAGGAAGGCTGCATTAGCGGTTTTAGTATTCATGTAACGGCACACCTGGGCTGTATGTTTTCACGGCTCCTAATGGCAGTAATTAAAATAATGCATTGGGGACAGAAACGCTGACATATGGCAAAAGAAGTTAGTGTTCTGACTCTTAATGTTGGAGCCAACTGTGCTTAAGTAGAAATTAAGAATCGAATTTCCCTAAACTGTATTCTGTTTTTTTTTTTAGGGGAAATAATGAGTTAAGCATTCTGGAAATTGTTAAGGTTCAGCGCAAACATAATTATCTTTTAGCATTTAATTATAAATCTGACTAATGTAGGGAAATAAATAAATAAAGTGGCAGTTGTTTTGAGTTTAATTTAGTTTGGGCAAAAGTACATTTAAATTATTCGCATTAATGGCATACTTTAATGCAATCCATCTTTTTAACAACACAGTATTTCTTTGACTAGTTATTATTTAAATGTCACCTCTTAGGAGAGAATTCAAAATATATATTTTCAATATATATATATACAGTATAATTGTATAAATTTTAGTCTTAGTCACAGCAAAGGTAAACTAGTCGAGATCTAATTTAAATTATTATTTAGTGTCCATGTATGTACATTTTCTTATACTTCGACACCTGCCATAACTCTTTGATTGTTTATGCAATTAACATAACTCCAATTTTAGAGAACGTAAAGTGAGAGAACGTAATGTTTGTGTCACAGGACAAAGCTGCTTTTCTCTGCGTCACAATCAGCTGGAATTACTTTAATTAAGAGTTAGAACAGCTCAAAGAACGTCAACGTTGGAAGCTAAAACGCCGGTGTTGAAGTGTTAAAAGGAAAACATAAGAAGGATGATAAGAAGTTCAAAGACTATTAAAAATAGTGTTTCTAACATGTTCTTGTGGTATTTTTCTGATAATAGACATATAAAAAAAAGCAACACATGATCACTTCCAACTTGTCATATATGGACTTATGGTACAGGCCCTCTTTTTGGCTGTCCCCAACTCGTCGTTTCTTTGACTTGCTGGCTGTTCCCATTATGTTAGGGGGCCCCAACCTCCGGGTCGCGAACCGGTACCAGTCCAAGGGTCGCTTGGTACCGGGCCACAGACTAGGAAAAAATGCGTAGACTAATCAGGGGTCCCCAACCCTGGGGATGCGGGCGATACCCTAACCCTAACCCTAAGCTGGTACGGGTTCCCTGTCTGTTACTGCGTCTAATACTCCAGACGGAGGGTTGGACACCTGTGATTGAACTCTTGTGCCCTCTTATGTGGTCCAGATGACCCCACCCTTAAACGGATGTGTGATCCCTCCCATGACAAAGGTGGATGAAGGTGGACAGGATGTCATGTCTGCCATGGACACCAGTGAAGATAAAAAAGTCCTTGAGAAACTGCGCGGTCCTTAAAAGAGTTTGGAAAATTAATGCCTGGAAGAGAATAAAGATGTCATAAAGATAAATAAAGATATTTTTTCGGTCAACCGAGCATTAGCATTAGCCTTCCTATGGGAAATTCTATTGAACGTTAGCATCAAGCTAGCGGACTTTAGCTTTGTGTGCTAAATCGATTTATAATCAATTATTCATCTATTAATCTTAAATCGATTCAAATCAACTTTTTCAACCCAGCCCTAGTGTTCATGCGAGCAGCTGGAAGACGTAGGGATGGCGTGCTCCGATAAACACGGACTTTTCACACTTCTGCCTCTCACAAACATCTGAAGCCACATGAATGCTAACGTGGGCCATCAAGCAGCCTGGCTGGGTAATCTGGGCCATGTGCTGTGAATGGAAGCGCTGGAGGAGCTCAGAGAAGGCGTGCGAGTATTTACAGGTCTAATAACACCACCTTGCAAATGACAAACACTGTCCATACCGGAATACATCTGAAAATCATTTCACTGATGGAATATCTGCAGTTGTGAACTGAGAAAATCGTGGGTTTTAGGCAAGAAAATTGCACAATTCTGTGTGAAAAGATGAACTGTGCTTACTTTGGACTGGCATTTGTTTGGTATTCATGTCACTCCTAATAGTGGTCTTCAGCTCCCTCAGTTGTCTGTTAGAAGCAGTAAAAGACAGTCTGCTTTGATTATCCAAGCATGACAGCTCTCTCTCACAACGTACATGGTATGTGCAGCCCATAGTAAGAATTCCAATCGATTTGAAACGCAGCTTTGTTTTCTCAAATCATGTATGTGGAGAACTCGCCCATAAAAAAAGCCATCTTTAATCATTGCTTTTGTCTGAATTTCTTCTTTGTGATTAAACCATTTTGATCAGATGATGCTAGAAAACTCCTTTTTCCACACGTGTCTTTTCCGCCTGAACCAGCTCCAGTCTTTCGAAGGAAGCATGGCACAATCAGTAACTGGTCTGCTGAGGTCCAGAACCCCCAAGAACCCCGCCCGCATCAGCTGTCTTTGGATCTGCCAGTCGAATCAATTCTCCCCGTTTTTCCATTTGTCCGTTCAAATGGAGCCGTCGGTTTGAATGCAGTATGGAAATGGTTTTCGCCGTGATTTCTAGATATTTATTCCCGGCCTATGCAAAGTACTGGTTCCTTGTCGTGAAGGCAGCTGGCTGATTGCAGTGGGTAAAAGGGAAGCATTGAGGGAACACAGAAATGACCATTACTTTGGGAATGTAATTAGTGGCTAAGGCTGTGAATAGGGGACAGACGAGCGTGCCTTAGCAGCTAAATGGTTATTAAGGGCATTTGCTCAGTGCAGGGGAGTGTAACAAAAATGCACTAAGTAAGGTTCACCTCAAGCTGGAAGGTAGTCATGCAAGACGGGCTTCAGCTCTGAGACAGACACCCAGAACATACAGAGAAGCCGGACCAGTGAGTAAAAATGTGCAGTCGATTCACAAGAACTGGGTTAAGGTTTTAGATCAGGGGTCTCAAACTCAAATCAGCCGGGGGCCACTACAGGCGGCGTCTAGGTGAGGCCGGGCCGCATCAGGATTTTCTCAAGAAAATCGCTGAGAAAACATTCCAATGTTCTTAAATATCTTTATTTTTAACACAAAATAATGAAAAAATAATGAACGACGTGTATAGATCTTTGTTCGTGCTGATTTATATATATAAAAAATAAGGGTAGTTAATGTCCGTTTCTGAATAGTTTATATTGAAGATTAAATTTAAGATATATTGCTAGGGGGTAGGATTAAAAAAGTTTTTTAAACTTCTTCCTATTCCATTTC
>NC_050516.1:30545849-30546289 GCF_002922805.2 Oryzias melastigma
TTTCATATGAAGACGCGGGCCGCAAATCATCATCCTGCGGGCCGCAGATGGCCCGCGGGCCGCGAGTTTGAGACCCCTGTTTTAGATCTTTTGTTTTGCTGAGGCCAGAAATAATAGTTTCAAAATGCACAACTCTGGACTGTTGGCTGACCTGTTTATTGTTGTTTTTATGTGTTGGTCGACTCATAGACTACACCTCCTGTCATTTCATCACTCCTCTTTCCTGTGTGCTTTGATTATGAATCTCTATGCAAGTGGTCTTCAAACTTGATTAAAAGTTATTTAAGGCGGGATTTGTGTGCACAAGTAGAAGCATTTTTCATAAGAGGGATGAGATCATGTTCAGCAGAAGATTCCCAAAGGTGCAGGGCTATGCATCACTCCCCCATTTTTATCTCTGCAGGTTTTCGCATGATTTCTGTTAGTTTCCCTTCTTGTCT
>NC_050516.1:30546324-30564671 GCF_002922805.2 Oryzias melastigma
TTTGCTGTAAAGTTCCCCTACAATGAAAATCCTGTTTTTGAGTTTTTAACATGTACATATGTGTGGAGTTTTTCTTATAAAAGAGAACAAATGTAATAAAGCATTTCTCTGTCACAAGATTTATGCTACTTGGACACATAGCTATCATAATCAGACAGAGGGGATCAGGGGCGGAGCTGCTCAGCTCAAAAAGCCACGCCCCCTCAGAGGAGATTTCGAAAAGATTAACATGAACAATTAAGATTTCAGTTAAAAAAGTCATGATCATAATAAAAGCACTACTGGGAACGTTTTTTTTAAAATACAAGAGATTGTCATGGGGAGACATTAAACACTCCAATAAAAAAAAAAAAAATCTTTCTTGTGTCTTTAACATGTCCTAGTAGAATTTCTTTCTCGTAGTAGAAGACCTATGTAAAATAATTCACAATTAAACCTGTTTCTGAGTATTTCTTAATTCAGATCAGGAGCAGATGAAAACCGGATGCTTGAAAAATAATAATGACGTAGCTACTGCAATGGGCCTGTCTTTTCCGCTGCATTTCTGAAGCATTCAATTTTATTTATTTATTTAACCTTTATTTATCCAGACAGGACAGGTTAAGAACAGAATTCTTATTTAAAACGGTGGCGCGGCAAAAGGCGAGACATTTTGAGAAAAAAAGAAAGAGGTTACAAGAAACAAGAAATAAAATTGAATAGAATCAGAAATAAACACATTTTAAAATATAAAACCCTAAAGTTATTGCAATGAGTAACAACAGCATTTATCTTAAAAATTTTAAGATGTTTTTTAAAATTTGCTTGTGAAATAAGTGTCCAATCTGACGAACGGATCTGTTAGCGTCTTCGTTTTCCTCGTCTGAGCTGGAATCTGGAACAGAACTGTACACCTAAATAGTTCTAATATTGCGCACTGTTGTTTTGCTACGCTAATGTTAGCTTTGGGTTATGGGTAATTTAAACTCACGTGAGGGAGTGTAAACAAGGACTTGATGGGAAATGGGCGGAACTAACAGCGCCAAAAGCTCCGCCCACAATCCAGAATTGTATTTCTTTTTTGTGAATATTCTTTTTATTAACTTTAACTGCACCCCCCCCCCCATTTTAATACATAAAAGAAAACAAATTATATTAAACATTAGAAAATAGAATAAATTAGGTTAGCCATGAAGTTCACAATTACACAACGGTTTGTCATGAAGCTGGATGGAAACACAAACGTCACTATCCAAATCTATGGCAGAACCATTTTAGAAAAAAAGCATAAAGGAAATATCAATAATTATGGTGAAAAAGCAAATTAATAAAAAAACAACAATCTGAGGGCAGTAGAGACGGTTACTGGACATGTTGCTTTGTTTCTGATTAGATCGAGAACGGATTCCAGAATCATATTTTTTAATGAGCTGCAGAAAATATGTCTTAATAAACAGAAAACAGGCTTTTTTTTATTTTAACCAACACAAAACAGAGTTTGAAAAAGCTTGTAGCAGTGACAGGTGCTACAGTCGGCTCGGCTCCACTCTGATGCATCCACTTGTAGACGACTAGACCCACGATCGTCTTTGTTTTCCTCGTCTGAGCTGGAATCTGGATCTAAATTATTCTTTGCATAATAAAACTGCTGCATTATAATTTAAAAAAACCTAATGGGAAGTCTTTTACAATAGATCAAAAGTTGATTGGAGTAAGATTTTTTTTTTTTTTTGGCTTCGAGTTCTCCTTTCCAGTTTGCGGCACAACAGTTGGAGCAGCTTAACTAAAGTCTTAAATTTGATCCCCTTCAAGAGCCATTTAAACGGGAAAAAAGAAAATAAATTGATAATAAAAGCAAAGCAGAGAAATGCCAGCAGGACACACGGAGAAATATAGATTAATGTCCCTAAGTTGTCTGTCGATTTTAATTTTTCTAGCATTATGAAATCGTTCCTGAATTAGCCCTCGCATCACCTCAGATTGATGTGACGCGGTCTGTCCTTAATGAAAGATTGATGTTTTGGCTTTGATCGCACCAAGACGTTATTATGTTAGTTTGAAATGCAGGATGACTGTGTGACAATTAAAAACGCCATAAAGAACATATGTTTCTCTGCTCCCCATCCATCAGATGATATCTGGTGTCTTTGCTTGGCTGTGTTGTAAATGAAGCCGCGGTGCAGTTCGGCGTTTTAAATCAAGGTTGAATGTATGAATTAATGAAAAAGTGTCTACCTCTACAAATTGATTATATAGCTTAAGGCGCTGCATCTCAGTGATTTTTCACATGAACAACTTACTAATAGCGCAGTGCTTCACAGAGATAGAGCTCCCACCGTCTGCTCGCCGTGCAGCGGTGGAGGATATTTGGAGGGAAGCCACCCGACAGGCTCCTGTAGCCACTGGAAGAGCCTGCAATTGTCTGATATGTGTGGATTCTATTCCCCCCTCAGCCCCACTGTTTTATTCCACTTCACTGAGGTTGCCCATGATCGTTAGCAATCTTTCCACTCATGTCTCGCATAATGAACTGAATGAAGTGTCATTTTCAATCAACTGCTATGTTGATCCAACTTAATTAGTACTTTAGAGTATACCAAACAAGATTAGGTACCGAACAATTCTCGATTGTCAAGCCTGTTTTTGGCTCCGAATTTACCCTCAGTTCTAATTGGCACACTCGTTTTTCTTTTTTCGTATATCTTTATGGTACATTTTATGGATAAATCTCTATAGGTTTTAGAGTTTGTCTGTCCCGTGTTCAAATTAGTTTGGACATCACGATTTCTGGTAAATTAGACGGGCTTTTGTGAAAGTAGTGCACTTTGCCTGTTATGTTGTGAACCCCACCCCACTTCCTCTAAAGCCTGCAGGGACAAAAAAAAAAGAAAAGAAAGGAAAGAAAAAAAAAACAACGTTGTCATGGTGCTCCAGCAATAGGAGCTCTGGCTCCTGGAGGTAATGAATCGAGAGGAGGATTGTTCCCGGTAGACCTCCATCTATGAGAAGCACTTGTTTAAAGCAAAGCTCCCTGACTATATGCTTTCACAGGGGAAAAGAGTGGATGGTGAAGTATGGGGCTTTCTATGCAGGGATCAAGGGACATTGTCTCCTGAGATAAAGAATAAAACTTTTTCTTTTTTTGAATATCAGCCTATAGGTAACAAGCTATTAGATCATCTCAGTTCATACGAGATTAAGAGATCTCTTCTTGTTCTATCCTCCTAATTCCGGTTTGGTTTTGTAATTTTACACTACCTTTTAATGTACTAAAAGAAGAGTAAATGTTGTTTTTTTTTAGGTAGTTGTTATGAAATGCATCCTTTACTCCAGGGGGTCTCGAACTCAATTTACCTTGGGGCCACTGAAGGCCGATTCTGCTTGAGTGAGCCGTATGGAGTTCCATTTGTGCCAAAAATACGTTTTTGCGTCTACTCTCTATATCTTTGGTCGATTGTCTATGTCTACTTAACAAGTTTATTGGGCATTTGTTTATGTCTATGAACTACCAAGCAATATCTTCTGCGTGTCCTGTGAAACGACAGGAGCTAACAACGCTAGCAACTGTTGCTAAGGACTATTCTGGCGACCAAATCCAGCGACATATGCAAACTTTTAAGCATACAGCAAGCACAAAGTAAATACAAGCTATCATCAAAGAAGAGTAGACATGCAGAAGATATTGCTTAGTAGTCATTGAACTTGCATATTAAGGCGTGTATCGCAAAATATCGAGTTGGGGGGGCCGGAAATGGCCCGCGGGCCGCCAGTTTGAGACCCCTATTTTCAAAGCATTCCCTGTGGTCTTTTAACTATAATTATGCAATTTTTAGACAAAAAATTATATACATATATATATATAATACTCTAGGACATGCATGGAAAAAAAAATTAACAAAAGTTCTGTAAGTTGTTACCCTCATTAGTTTGTATCAAAATCAAATTCTGAGCTGAGTTAACAATCATCTCCAAATTTTAATTTGATACAAACTAATGATTTAAATGTTACAAATTACAGAACTTTTGTTAAATGTTCCAGTGTTTCACTTTTTTCAGTGTAGTTTCGACAGAGCAGCAGTAGTTTATCAAACATTTCCATCCGAGTTGTGGGCGGGACCATAAGTGGAGAGTAAGCCAGCACTCATTTCCCATCATCTCTTTGTTTACACTCTCTCCCGCTAACTTACAACCCCTGGCTAAAAAAAATGACTAGTTTTGAGCCAGATTCCAGCTCGAACAAGGAAAACAAAGACTCGTAGATATATTTGTTTCCAAGTGGATGCATCAGAATGAAGCGAGCAGGGAGCTTTTGGCTCGCCATAGTAATGTCATCGTCACACTTACAGGCTTTTTCCAAAGGCTTTTTTATGTCTGCTGCTGACTTACCATGGTTTGAATAAAGAAATACTTAGAAATGCAATATTTTTTCTTCCACTATCAGAAAAACACTACAAGAACATGTTAAAAACACCATTTTCATTGGAGTGGGTCTTCAAAGCCTCGTTTCCACTGAGCGGTTCAGTCCGGTATTTTGAGTGTTTCCATTGTAAAATGAACCCATTAAATGGTACCAAACCGTACATCTTGAGTGCCCCCATCGGTTGTAGGTCCACAGAATTGCAACGGGACGTTTGGGGCCGAGCTGCTGTAGTCACCTGTATATTGGCAGAAAGTGATAACATTATAGCGCCAATGTAAGCTAACGTTTCTAACGGCGGCATTCTTCTTACCGCCTGCAATCTTCTTTCAAATAACATTAAATTCCTGTTATACACGATGTACTAAAAGTAAAGCAAGAAAAAGACGAGCTGCTGGATGATCTCCATTTTCTAGTCGTCTCAATACAATGACTCAATGACACGCTAGCGGTCCAAACATTGACATTAATAGTGATGAACAAAACTAGTATGTAACCTCGGGTTCCAACAAAATGAAGTCAATTCAGTCGCCATTTTTCCATGCTACTGATATCACCCGATTTTACCATTTTGGGACCAGGCGGCGCTAGCAAGGAGTGATTGGTCCGCGAATCTTTCAATCAAACGCCAGTGGGCACCACATGCTCTAACTGAGGCATCTGATTGGTCAGTTTATAACTCGAATAACTTACGATAAAGAGTGAAAAATAGGGAAAAAAAATGAGGTTGAGTAAAAAAATGTTAAAAAGACACAGGAATGGTTATTCTCACAAACGGAATGAATAAGGAATAGCTGTTTATTTCTCTGTAGAAGTCTGTGGGATTTTGGCTTAATGGGACCAGCGGGTACTTACTATTTGGAACGTGAGGGGGGAGGGGCCGATCAGTCCAGTTCTCTCTATGTTCTGCTGATCTACACCAGGGGTATCAAACTCAATTGTACAGGGGGACAAAATCCAAAAAAATACCAGAGGTCGTGGGCCGAACAGGATAAACATTTATTGAACACACTAAAACTACATTTTTAAAACTTAAAAAACGTAGCTTTTTAAAGCGGACAGAACCTCGGGACACGGCCGGTAACGGTGCCCCAACCCTAGCCTGGTCTGGATCTGGCACCACGTCCGGAACCAGTGCTGATCCACTGTCCGGTACCGAGTTAGTATACTAATACGGTCCATGTCCCAGTTCCAGAGTGGTACCGGTTTGTGGCCCAAAGGTTCAGGAGCCGTGGTTTAGTTGGATGTCAAAAAATGGCGAGTTGGGGACACCCAAAACGTCAATATTACATCAATATTTGACGATGTATAAAATGATCTGGGGGGCCAGACAAAATCACCCAGTGACCTGGATCCGGCCCCTGGGCCTTGACTCTGACACGTGGTCTACACCACGCTTGCGCCATGAAAACAAACTGTTCAGTGGAATCGAGGCTTAACTGAGTGGAAACGCTTGCCCGAATTAACTGTACCGTACCACTCCTTACCGGACCGTACCGGACAGGACCGCTTGGTTGAAGCGAGACTTAAGATGTTGTCTCTACTCTCTACAACCTAGAAAATCCACAGCACCCTTACAGGTCAACCCTTGTGTATCTACAATTCTGTTGGTAATACATTTTCCTTGCATTTTCAAGCTGGAAAATTGTCACAAATAATTTCAAAAAGTAGAATTTTTCTGTCAACTGTTGGTAAAAGTCTGCATACGTTGTTGAGACTTTTTAGGAAAACCTTTTTTCGTCTCCATTAATTCATCTTATCTGGTTGCCGTGCACAGCAACCAGAATGTCTTTACATAACAGACCGTTCATATCTCTGATTTTTCTACAGATTGTTTTTGCTCTCTTCTCTTAGAGCCTCTATATCCTCACTTGGCAGAACTTTGGGATGTGTATATCAAAAAGCTTCTTATCATTTCTCTTTCTAAATAATTAGTGGTCCTCACAGTGCTCCTGAAGAGCATAAAAGCTGCCGCTTCTATTCCTCTTTTTGTGAGGCCTGATTTCTGCCTGCATTTCGACAAAATGTTTTAGATGTCAAGTGTCCAAAAAAAGCATCAATTTTGTAATAATCGCTTGTTGCAGTGGCATTTAAGGGACACTTCTCTCTGAGCAGAAAATGGCCATGCAGACTGGAGCCGCCAGTAGATGCAGTTTCCGTTGCACTTCAGAGATTTCTTTCCTCCCATTTATTCTGACCTGTTGAACTTTGCGGAGCTCATCCTGTAACATTTCTTTACAGCCGCCCGTGCCCACCGGGCTTTCTTGAGTTGATTAATATCCTTCTCCTGAAGGAACACGGAGGCATTTATCCGCCTTACATCCTCCGATACAAGCTACAGCCATCCCGCTCGCTGACGGAGGCCCAACACAACATCCTCTTTTGACGTGTTGGATCTACCTGTAGATGCACCTGCACTCATTTTCTGGGAAAATGAGAGGTGCAAGAACACTAATTATTAAAAATGAATTTTGCTGGAACCCAAGCTGAGTCATTATTCATCTTGGTTATTGCTAGCACTTTGGATCAGGCTTTGTGTGCCAGAATTGGTCAATTTGTCTCTGTCAGGGGTGGGCCCTTGACAGATGTGCCAATATGGCTGCCGAAGTTCTGTGCTTGGGGAGAGGCATCTTAATTCTCCGTGATGTATCACACTGGCAGCAACCAATTTAGCAGAATTGAGCTCCAAATCATCTTACTTCCCACTGCCTCTGACAATCTGTTTCCTTTGCTAGATGAGGTAAATATATTATGGATGGAAATGAATTAGTGGTTTCTGCAGCCTGAGCTGAGTTTTTGTCGACTTGATTGTTTGCATTGTTACAGGCCGGTGTCCTGACAATGGCGTCTAAGGCTAGGGTTAGCGTTATGCACAAATGGGTGCGCGGCGGCTATGATCCACGCAGCCAAATTTGCTGGTTTCCCTGTTTAGAACAGATTGATGTGTTGGACTGACAGTTTGTTGTGTAAGCCTAATTAATTAAATTTCAGGTGTCACATGGTGTTAGTGCGCCTCGTGGCAGTATATTAGGCTTCGTTGGAAGCTTAGGTCTCGCCTAATGGATGTGGACATGCTCGGCCTGCTGGGATGGCAATATCGAGGAAGTGTGAGATTGCCAGCCCACAGGTTTCCTCTCTAATGTGGTTATGCTGATGAGCTGAAATAAGCTGGATAGCGGCTCAGCAAATTTTTTAAACTCATAATCATGATGACTGACTTTATAATGAGTACACATCCCCTGAGAGGTGAGAAGATAACTGTTGGGGGGCAAGGTCGTAATGGTGATATGATGGCGGGATTCTGGGAGGCGTGTTGGGCCTCCCCTGAATTATAAAGCAATGTTTGGTGATTGTTTGTTCGAAAGCAGGGAGGTGTTTAAGCATAAAATCATGTTTTAAAGCACTCGGCAACTCAATGGAAGGTGTTGACGGTGTTTTATACTGCATCATCTGTACTCTCCCAGGGTCGTTCAGTCGTTCATCCTGCGCTACTATCTCCAGATTACCCAGTTACACTGCCGCCATTGATTTATGTCCAGATTCTACATTTTAAGGACACTTGCTTAGCAAACATGCAGTTGGTTCTGTTCCCTGCTTGGCTTGCAGAACAACTGCAAGAGTAATAGCTGCCAAAGGGGGTGAGTAGAGCAGAGGAATAGCTACGGCGCCCAGCGGTTCAAGCCTCTTTTCTTGTACGGAATTAGCTTGTGGACTAATGGTGCCCAAAGGCTGCCTGCCATTGTTTTTGTTTCTGAAATCATTGACATACTTTTTTTTTCTCTATTAACTAGAAAATAATGTTTGACTGTGCATTGGGGTGTGACTAATCCTGCATATTTTTTTTAAAATAAATTCAACCGTCTTATAAAGTCTGAAGATGTTTGGAGAAATTCCGGTTGATCGGTCTTTAAATTTCAAGACTGGCATCGAGGGAAAGGAAATCCTTCAAGCCTGGGATGTTCTGTCATATAGAGGCTTATGAGTTGGTCAAGTCTGAGATCAAAAACCTTGAAGGGATTGTAAATAATGCAGAGACATCATGAAACTATCCATAGAGGATCAGTTGTGGCATTTTGAAGAATATTAAAGCTGCATCCCTCCATGCTTATCAGTCATTTTCAGCTGGTTGAGGTGTATTGTTTTTTTAGGTTATTAGAAAGTAATTAAACGTAATTTATTTGCTTATTTTGATTTGGTTTTTAGAATTTTTTTTATTTACTTCTGAGAGAAAAAGAAAAAAATGTGTTCATTTTTTTTTTTAATTTAGATTTCAGTTATGATCCATTGAAGAAAGTAACATAAAAGCCAGGAGGCAAAAGCCCATTTGGTCATTCATCCATGATTCTCCTTTTCCCATCGTCTACTTTAGGCTACAAATTCAACCGTCCCAGTGTGACGGGGAGGCACTGACGGAACCCGTAAGATTACATGCAGGAAGATTTCACCCAAAAGTTCAGATGTTTGTTTTTGCGGGTGGCACGCTGCCGAGACCTACGGGGGCCGACAGGGCTCACATAAAAGCAAAAGACAAGACAAGGACAAAAGCCACAACACGATGACAAAAGTGGAAGCACGACGACAGAGTTTAAATTCTACCCCAAATGACCAAACTCTACATAGGAGGCGAGGATCGAACACGAGAGGTCCATCTGATTGGTCGAATGTGACCAATCAGACGGCGTGTGCAGCTACTAAATTTGCTGAAAAACTTGCATTCAGGTGGCCGCACTGTGGCATTGTGGGATATGTGACCGTAGTCTTAATAGTATCATCTATTTTGAAGATTTGTTTGAAGAATCAAAAATAAAAAGGGCTTTATTCTGTTTTTTTTAAGTTTTTGTTGAGAAAAAACAAAAACAAATTGGATCTAAATTGGGATTTGAATTTAATTCAAGTTTTGTTTTCAGGTTTCATTCCATTTTTCTTATTTATTTAGTCTTCTCTGTTTATACTTGGACACGTGCCTGCAGCGTCTTTAATTTTAAAATGAATTTAACCAAACCTCACCTCTCCCCAGAAATCAATTTTCTGCAGCTTTATGGGAGTTCCCTCCTCCCTTCTAAATTTTAATTTCCTTCCCTCATCTCTCATTTCTTATGCTCGCCACAAACCAGTTGTGAGAGCCTTCTTTTTTTGAGACGGTGGGGAGGAGTGTTGCTTTGGGGTTGAGCGAGGTGTAAGTGAGACAGACTGGATTAGGGTTGTGATTTAAAATGGCTGCAACGCTTATCTGGGGATGTGGTCATGTGCAATCGCTGGAGTTTTTGCTTTAAGTTTCCTTTCTCGGTTCTCAAGGGAAAAAAAAGAAATAAATGAATCCAAAAAAGCCTCCATATGCAGACACACTCCCTCCTACACTTAAGCTCTGGAAATCTGTGCACAGGATGACTGTGAAAGCGTGTGAACACGCTTCAAATAGAGCTTTACTGTGCAGACAGAGGCTTCTCTGTACAGCCAATTTGTCACTGGTGGAATAAATAAACACACGTCTGTTTAGTTCAGGTCAAAGTGCACAGGTGCAACACTGAAAGATAATTTGGCTCCGGCTCGGGTCTGCTTCTGCCAGGAAGGTTATGCTAAGATGGCCCTCAGCTGCCGGTTTTGGTTTATTTCCAAAATATCTTACATTAATGACTGGATTAGCATAGACTTCATGCACCGAAGAGGAAGGTACCTATTAAATGGAGAGACCTGGTGACCTTTCCTACACATGCATTTTAATTCACGTGTTGACTCTACAGAGCTGTAGGCTGGATGATGCCTTGAAGCTGACCGCGCAGGTTAGTCGCCCAGGTGACCCTGATCGGAGAAATCAATGTCATGTGGCTTTATTTTGTGTTGTTGTTCATAAGATTTGTCATTAAAGGGGTACCAAACAGGGTAGTTGGAGGCTGATTCTATTCTCAGCCCAGATTTGAAAAATACCAAAAAAAGGGGGCGGAGCTGGTGGAGCCTGACTGAGCGGCGGAGGTGTGGCTTGGATCTGTGATTGACAGTTTGGTTAGCTTTATGTAGGTTGTAACACCAGAAGTTGTTGCATTATTTTCAGCTTAGTTTTTTGAGATAATAACATTGTAATATACCATGACATCAATTGATTTCTAAGCTTTAATTTAAGCCGTTTTTTTAAATTTGGTTAAAAAATGTAGGAGCTAGCCGATTTTTGTGGGTAACGCCTGCATGGCTTCCATTAAAACAGCTGCGTCCTGTAGTCGCGACTCAATGCATAGCAATGGCGCCTAATAGGCAAGGGCCAATCCAGTAATGTATATCAATGATCAAGACGCCTTTTTTCCAATGCTCGACAGTGGGGCTGAGGGTTTGCGAATGTCGGAGAATGGAAAAAATGCTGCTAGCATCATTGCTAATATAAGCTAATGTATTAAAAAAAACAATGCCGAGTGAAATGTTCAATGCAAATCCATCACAAGGACAGAGTTTGTTGGAAATAATAATTTCCAACTCCACTGGAAAGTTGTGTAAACCAGTAGATTTTTGACAACTGAAGGGAATACACCTAAAGCTAACACAACAACCACAGACCGTAACAGAATCAAAGATGGGCGGGGCTTTTATACTGGAGCTGTAGCTCATGATGACATCAAACGTCTGGGACTCAAACCGGTTGACCAATCACAAAATTCAACTGCAATACCTCGTTTCAACCTGTAGGGGGCAGCACACAGACGGTTTTTGACTATATTTTTATGACTTAAACATTTGAATTTGTCAAACATTTGGCCATAACTAACAGACAGCAGATGTCAACAGCCAAAAAGAGAAGATTTAGGGTTTGGTTACCCTTTAAGAAGACTCCTCAAAATATTTATTCTTTATTTTTTCTCCCTTGGGTATTTATATTGTTGTTCTGATTTCCTCCAAACTGCTTGTAAATTTGTATTTGTGGCATTTATTTTTTATTTTTCTCTGTTTTAATGACTTGTAGTTTGAAAAGTTGCTCCAGTAGCTTTTCTCTATAACAACCTTTCGTTTAACAAAGCCACATTAAACACATCCACTTTTACATGAATCATAATCAATTTTTAAAAGCTTAGCCGCCATAATGTTGACTTTTAAAAGTTTGAGTCATTTTTAGCGCTTTTGGAAATGGAAATAAATCCCAGCTGCTGAAGTATACGAGTGCAGCTCAGTGACAGAGAATACCAGAGAGAGCTGTGGTTTCTAAAAATAAAAATAAAAAAGTACCAAAATGGGGAACATTTAAAAAAACAGAGGGCATATTATTGGAGGGATGATGCGACTGCCAAATCAAAAATGAAAAAGCTACAACACTGCCATTTTGTTTCGTGGCTTTTCTTACCAAGTCTAAAAATATCGTCTTCAGTGATCCATTGGAATCTGCGCAGTACTCCAAACATCACAGGCTGGGGTCAGAGTAGAATTGTGCTGCTTTCCCGTCTCATCTCCACCTGATTTCACATCATGCTTCATTTACTGTACCTGAGCAATGTGTAGCTCAAGGCTTAAACAGCAATTTAAAAAAGAGGGACGACCTCCAGAACAAGAGGGGAGTGACTCATCCCTGAAAGCTGTTTCTGTAATCAGAACTATGAATGCTGCGTTTCTGATCGAACTATGTTACTGGTCTTTAACCCTTTGACACCTGAGATGTCGCTGGTGAAGGCAAAATAACACTCGCTCTCACTCTTTCAACCGTTCATGTGGTTCCAACAGATTGATGGTGTAAAAACTTACATTTTTCTGCTGTAATATCATTCCCAGTGGTCTTTTAATCATGATTATGCGGTTTTTAACCAAAATTTAAAAGCATGTGTAGCTTTTAAAAAATGAAAACTTTATTTATTTATATAATGCCTTTCATTCACATGAAACTCAAAGCGCTGAACATACAAGCAAATAAAAAAATACACATTTAAAACGCATAAACACAAAGAAAGCAGGACATTTACTCAGAATAAGTACCCCTCCCTCCCTCTCTCCATCAACCCACCCAGTTCCCCCCAGTATAATACTTGACAAACAAACTGACCTAAGACTTAAGAACTTCAGATCTAAGGAAAACTAAGCAAAAAAGTCATAGTCAGCCGTTACATTTGTGTTTCTGAACTCTCTCTCTGCTCTTCTGCATATCCTCTTTAGATCTAAAATAGCCCATTTTTTCCCCAAGTGTTTCTGAATTCGGTTTCAATATTTTAGTTTTCAACGGAGCTACTAAATTGATGGCAGACTGTCGTTAAAACCGTCAGTCAGAGAATTGCAGGATACAGATAAAATCTGAGCACTAGTTTGTTTTAAAATGTCAATAAAACTTGCAGCCACTTCAGGAGTCGTATATCGTTGTAGTTGCAGCAAGAGCCCATTAAAAATGTATCTCTGGGTTGGTAAATCCCAGCATTCCTCTGTTCACACTCTCTCCTGTTAGCTTTTAGCACCTCTCAACCCCAAGCTAACATTAGCATAGAAAAAAAGAGCAACAACAGAGCTACGCAGACATTCAATTTTCTGCAAGATGGCTGCTCAGACGAGGAAATTACAGACGTTCGTGGGTCTATTTGTCAGTTACTGCATCATCAACCTGAGCCTTTTCAAGCCACTGCTTTTCATCTGCTTCTGATCAACACAATTTTAAAGGGTAACCAAACCCTAAATCAGGTTTTTTGGGGCAGTTGATCTCCATAAATGGGGCTTTAAAAGTGCTGTCTGTTGGTCATTTCCATTTTTTTGACTAATTGAAATAAACTGGTTTAATTCTTTTTAAAAAATGTCAAAACGATTGTGTGCTGCCCCCTGAATCGAGGTATTACAGTTGAATTTTGTGATTGGTCAAACCTGCAGCTCCGGTAATGATAACAGTCCTGTTCCTCAATCTCACCCCTCTGACTAGATTTTCAAATCTTGGTTGTGGGTGGAGTCAGCCTCCAAGTTCTCTGTTTGGTAACCCTTTAAAAAAAAACCTCTGCTTCATTATTTGGACAAAAACAGCCAGGATAATGCTGTTCCAGGTGTGCATTATCAGACATTAACGGACTTCTCAGAATCAAAAGATTAACTTTAAAAACGTAAAAAAAAATGTTAAAATAAAACAAAGTAATAACCTGATTGGTTACTCTTTAATTAGGAATATTCAGAAGCTTAGTTGTAATCTTAATTAATTGTATATTGGTCCGCCATAATGAGAAAAATGCTAAAGAACATGTTAAGAATGGAGTGGATCTTAAACCGTTGTATATTTTCTCTGCTTCAGAATCCTTTTATGAACTGCATAAGTGTTTGAAGAGTTAGTGGAACTCAAAGATTGTCAACACTTGATCTAAAGCTCTGATGTTAAAGGGGTTAACTAACACCTTAGAATATTTCTGCAGTATATTTTATCTCACCGTTTGCCGACCAGAACAACACGATCAAATTAGCAAAGATAAACATGTCATTGTTTTCAGAAACGGCTTTTATCAAGGCTAAACTTCCAGGAATTATCCCACTAACCAGGCTGACATATGCTTTGTCAGATGAATGCACTCGTGATGACCAATTACAGATTGATTCCAAAGGAACACTGACAATTTTCCTGATTTGCATGTTGGTTGGTAAACAATTCCGAGCTTACGTTTCCACAGCTGGCTGACATTTAATGGCTCAGTGAAGCACACTCCAAGTGTAAGCAGTTTTTGAGTGAGGGGTGCAAAGTGGAACTGTTGACGATTTGGTTAAGGTCATTAATTTAGCGGCGTTTGGAGAAGATAAGACAATGAGTTGTGTTAAAAACATGTTGTGCGGGTTCGGCCGAGTGGGCTGTTGTGACAGCAGCGTTCTAGTGTTAAACTGAATGAAAGTCAATGTTACCATTAGTTACACTTAACTTTTAAAGGTATTACAGTGTTTGCTCTCCTGAAGAGCTTTTCATCAGCTCGCATACTTTTCTATGACATTGAGTTAATGCCTTTTTTAAAAGTTTTTAAATGCATTTGTTCATCAGTGTAATGTAAATGACAGATTTCATTTTTATAGACCTTAACCCTTATGGGGTCCAGATGACCTTACCCTATATTGATGTGTAGTCCCTCCCATTACTGGATTTTATATCTGCAACGGATACAAGTAAAGATAAAAAAAAAAATCCTTGAATATAAAAAAAAAAGTACAGTTCGCTTTAAGATAGAAGTTGAAACTCAGTAAAAATTGTTATATGCAAACGGGGTATTCGTGCTGCATTGAAGAACGCACTGAAAGGGGATTTTTGAAGGTGCTTTTAGTGTCAAAGTTGAGGCCCAGGGGCCGAATCCGGCCCTCCAGGTAACTATTTACAGCCCTCCAGATCATTTTATTTTATTCTTATTAATGGCCCGACGATATCTAACTTGTATAATTTTGACAAAATATGTTTTTACAGAGTAGAATATTGAAAGTTATTTTTTAAGGTTGATTTATTCTGGAATAATATTCCTCCCCGTTTTTCTTCATAGTAATGTTAAAAAGTTACATTTTAAAGTTTTTAAAAATTTAGTCTGTTCAATAAATGTTAATCCTGTTAAACCCTCAACCTAAGGTTTATTTTGAACTTTGGTTCCCTGTGTCATTGAGTTTGACACCTCCTAGCGTTGTGTTCACACTGATTTGTCGGTACCCCATAATACTGCATGTACTCACAGTTGGTGCGAAATCTCAAAGTGGTACAAATCTCATAAACCTTGCTCCAGAACGGTTCTTTCACAGCTCTATTCCAATAAAAGAAAGACTTGGTGTTGTATCATTCCAGACGGGCACAAACCATAATTAATACTTTTTGACCGTTTGGCACAACTTTAAAAACATAGCATAACGTGTTACTATCCTAGGTATGTTGACTTTAGGAGCGGGGTCATCTGGACCCCTCAAGACACCGCACAGAACTTTTTTTTTTTTTCTCTCACAGAATTTTGATTTTCACTGGTTTCTGTGACAAACATGAAATCCTTCATCCACCTTCGTCATAGGATGGATAACACGGTAAACATGGGTCATCTGGACCCCATAAGATTAATGCACATCCATAAGAGTCTTAAGTACAACCGGTTTAAAACCTTTTCCTTTTGCATTTTCCAAAGACGGCCTCCTCTGTTCCGTCTGCGCTCGACAATTTCAGGCATTTTCTGGACCCAAACCCACTCTGACAAAATAATATACACAGATTTGAAAAAAAAGGAGAAAAATTCCCTATAGTTTGTCATTGGAAGAGGGGGTGACTGTGTGGGTGGATATCTTTCACCTCTGAATGTGGCTAATGGTCTGCCTTGTCCTCGCATCATGGATTTATCCTGGCACCATGACAGGCGCGGATATGAGAGGCTTCTGTTTGTCTCGTAACCTCTGTCACCCCGGGAGACAGCAACCTCCTTATGCTTGTCCTGGTTTATCACTATACAGTGACCCACAGTTAACACGTTCTTCACTTTTACTCCACTGTGTCCCTCAGTCCCAATGATGAGGGTCCTCTGGCAGGTATCTAACACTGCCCTCCTTGGCCTCCATACCTGATGGCCAGATGCTTGACGTGTGAATGACAGCGAGTTGCAGTCTGCAGGATTTGCTTCGGATTAGTAACGGCGCGTTTGTGCAGCGGGCCGGAGATACCAGTTGGAATCGTATTTCAATAATCAAAAAAAAAAAAAAGAAATTTATGGAATGATATATTATTCTGAGAAATATGTCCTCAGTGGTTGCCATCCATTCACATCATCCTGTGCATGTCAAACTTTTGACTTCTTCAAACTTTGTTTTGACAGTAAAAGCTGCATCATATTTACAGTTTAAATAAAGTGGCTGGTTTCAGAACCTCCTTCCAGGACGAGAAAAAGCAACAAAAAGGCAAAGGTCTTGTCATTTGCCATGAAGGCGTTTCATGATGCGGAGATTCAAAAAGCAACAAGATCTGAGCCACAATCCGCACGCCGAAGCAAACGGCTTTACCGACCTCCTCTCATCACAAACTTAATTGGAGAGTTTCACTGTGACAAACCCAAATGCGTACTTAAAGCCGGCTAAAGACAAAGAGAACAGCACATATAGATCCCCTTTTCCCTAATTGGACTGAAGTGATTTAGACTGACCAGCAGGGCATTATCATCATTAATGTTCTGCACTCTCGCTAGTGAGTAGAGAAAAGGGTCACAGTGTGCTTTCTCTAATAGTCAGGTGCCGAAGCCGTAGCTTAGTGCGAATTCCTAGAGCCAAAGAGTTAATTAAACTAATGGATGAAGCTGCATGAATAGAAGATGAGGGTATGGAAGGGGTGAGAGTTCAGCGCGAGGAAGGGTGCTCTCCAACAATAGGAGCCGGTTTTAATGAAGGGACATATAAAATGGGTTGTGTTTGTGTGTTGATGACCGGCTAGCATAGACGCTGTAGTGTTTAAATCTGACACTGATAACTTCCAAACGTCCAACTGTTCTTGAGTTCAATCTGAGCCCCATTTCAATACAAATTCTAATATTAAACCTTCCATCAGACTCGGCTCCAGGACACTTCTGAGTGCCGGGGTTCGCCTCAGAGTTTCCGACAGCTAGCTGATATGAAACATTTGCCCTTGGACAAAGCAGAGTAATGTACCGTCACTAATAAGTGTTTCATTTTGCAGCTCTACAGAGGAGATCTGTGTTCTGCTCCACAGAGTGCTCACCTCCCTCCCCTGTTTACAATTAGCAAGAGGCCTCCTTCCATTGATGCAGTGCTGGATTGATGTCAGTGTGCACTGATACTCGGAGGGCGAAACCCAGAGAGAAAACATTTACTGGAGGAAAAAACAACTTCCAAAGTACTATCAAAATATACATATATTTTTATTTTTGTTGATGATTAGGCAGAGTCCTTCTCCTGCGAGCATGGTCATTATCCAGGCAAAATATAGCTTGGAATTGATCTTTTTATAAACTGGGTAATGAGTGGAAAATGTGTAGAAATTGTAATGATTCCAAGGAGTTTGAAAGTAAAGAACTTGAACTAAAAGTTTGTTTATCAGAGTACGAAGTGATATATTTATGAGTCAACAAAAATATACACTAAGTTTGATTAGATGATAGTAAGATGTGGTGTTTTCTGTCTATATTGTCCAGTAGGGATGCAACAATTAGTTATGGGTCACAATTTTGTCAAGGTTTGATATTTGATTAATTTATTACAAAATATAATTTTTTTTTCCAATTTTTCTAATAATCTTGTAACAATTTCAGTTAGCTTATTCTAAGCCTGGTATAATGTATGTAACCATAAATAACTAGATAAATAGGATTATCTGCGATAATGCAAGTGTGCTAATGCTGTAAGCTGAATGTGGTTGCTAAAGACGCCAGAGCAGTTAGCTGAAAACGCTGAAGCTGAAAGCTTGCTAAAATATTAGCTAAATGCCAAATTAGCCACAAAACTGGAACCATCTCTAATTTAACCAAAAACAGCTACCGTAATGTTAAAATGTTAGCTAAACTTCAAATTAGGCAAAAAAATCGAGAACCGTCTCTAAATTAGCCAAAAACAGCTAGCATGATGCTAAAATGTTAGCTAAACTCCTATTTAGCCAAAAAACTGGAAACATGTTTAAATAAAAAAACTAAATAGTCTTAGTCTACGATCACATGTTCCAAGATGCCACAGCAACCTTAAAGGTTTTAGTAATTTCCGCCGGTGGCTGTGGGGCAGTATTTGTAATCGGGAGGCACATATTTACACACCACCCGGTGGCTGCAGAGGTTTTAAAAAAAAGAAGTTAAAATTCTACAGCAACTGGGTATTTTTTTTTTTTTTTTTCTTAAAGTTGACACCAGTCGGGCACATTTTGAGGTCACGCGGTGACAAAAGCAGGATGAAATCATTACAAAATCAGGTAACGGGGCGGCGGCAAAAGCTCTGACTGGACGATGTGTAAATGTCTCAGGACATATAGAATATAAATATAAAAAGTGGGCCATTCTGGGCGCCTGTTTCCGTCTACATTCATGTCCCC
>NC_050516.1:30564736-30577203 GCF_002922805.2 Oryzias melastigma
GTCGACTAATCGGGTCATGTGCTGACTATGTAAAACACACATCTCAACCATTATTAGCTTTAAACTGACTAAAAATTAGATATATAGTATTACCTGCGATAATGCTAGTGTGAATGCTGCAAGCTAAATGTGGCTGCTGAAGATGCTAGTGCTGATAGCTTCAGTGATTTCAACCATCAATTTAGGCATCTTCAGCTAATAGCGGAAAATGCTAAAGCTGATAACCAGCTCAAAAATTAATTAAATGCGAAGTTAGCCTAAACAACTGAAAAGAAGCCTAAGTTACCCAAAACAGCTAGCATGCAGCTGAAATATTAGCTAAACTCCAAAATAGCTTAAGATACAGAAAATAGCCTAAATTAGCCAAAATGTTAGCATGTAGTTGGAATATTAGCTAAACTCCAAAATAACCTAAAAAACTTAAGGAATTCTAAGTTAGCCAAAATGCTAGCATGTAGCTGAAATATTATCTAAACTCCAAAATAGCCTAAAAAACTGAAAAAATCCTAAGTTAGCCAAAATGCTAGCAGGTATTTGAAATATTAGCTAAACTCCAAAATAGCCTAAAAACCTGACAAAAAATCCTAAATAAGTCAAAATGCTAGCATGTAGCTGAAATATTATCTAAACTCCAAAATAGCCTAAAAAAACTGAAAAAATCCTAAGTTAGCCAAAATGCTAGCAGGTAGTTGAAATATTAGCTAAACTCCAAAATAGCCTAAAAACCTGACAAAAAATCCTAAATAAGTCAAAATGCTAGCATGTAGCTGAAATATTATCTAAACTCCAAAATAGCCTAAAAAAACTGAAAAGAGCCTAAATTAGCCAAAATGTTAGCATGTAGCTGAAACATTAACTAAACTTCTAAACAACAGAAAAAAAACTAAATTAGCCAAATAACTTTGAACTTTACTTCACTTCGACTCCATATAATATAAAGTACCAACTAATTGACTATTTTAGTAGTCGATATGTTGCAGCCCTACTCCACGGCAACAATTCAAAACCAAAAATCGGACTGCAGCATGAAATCTTGAACATTCTGCCGATTCACAATGATTTAAATATAGAGATATTCAGAAATGCTATTTTGAGCTTTAGTTTCTTAACTTATTGTCCTCCATCATCTTTGGATAATAACATGTTAAAAAAAACAAAAACATTATTTTCATTGGAGTGGCCCTTTTTAAACCTTTTAGCCTTAAATCTTTTAGCATGATGAATTCTAGCTGTGGCTCTTATAGCGTCTAAATCTCACCTTTCAAAACAAAGTAATGTATCACATGTACTGCTCAAAATCACATTATACACAATATATATGTAATGTAACTAATCAGATAAACACTCGGGAGCTTAATTATTCTTTTCCTGTAATTTCCTCTAGTAAAGCTCAGTACTACTAAATCACATCAGGACTACACACTTTCATTCATACCAATGAGAACTGATCAAACTCAACAGCATAATAAATTTTAAACTGTGGAACTCTAACTTTACTTAATCAATGCGTCTTCAAGACAAAAAGTCTCATTTTTTTCTTTGATTTCTGTCGTCAGTCTCAGCATTCCCTCAAGCTAAATTCACATTATAGCTTATCATATGCCGGTTGCATTGTCCTCTCGTTGAAAGCTATTCAAGGATAATAATGCAATCATCACATTTGCTGGAATCTTCCCTGAGGTTTCTCGCCAGAGGGATAAATAAAGTTTAATCTAATCAAATCTCATTTAAATTGCATATATAGATGTTCAAATACCCTGAAAGAAGAAAAAAAAAAAGATTTGATGTATAAATGTGCTCAAAAGAGCGTTCAGCCAGCTTTTTTATTAACTTTACTGTCATTACTGGTCAGTTTGTCTCTAAATGATTTCATTGCTTGAGTTAAGCTCTGAATTAACAGTTGGAGTCATTTGAAAACGTTGAGCCTGCTTTTGTGTGGCTCATCTTTCGACATGGTGGATGCACAAAAATAATGAACAAATTTGTCTTCTTAGAACATGACAATACTTCTGAAAAATGTTCCAATTGTCAGACATTCTCCATTTATTCACAGGGCTGATTTTAATCGAAAACTAAAGGCCCGTACGCGGGAGGTCAGCCTCCCAGCCCGCGCCATCATAGCTCGAGTGATGCATTGGTAACACCTTTGCACTCTCTGTGAACTCGTAGTTTTTCTGGTTTATGCAGATTGTTCATAATACAACTCGTATTAACTGTCTAAAATGATTCAGACATAAATATCATTGATCATAAAAAGCTACAGCTGATGTATTTACACGTCATCGTCAAGGACAATGAAACTATGTCACTATTTACACAGAAAAACTGAGAAGATTGGGAAACATTAAGTACATCCCATTATCTCGTAGCTTGTAAATTAACATTTGGCAGCCATAACTTGATCGTCAGTTTTTTTAATGAATTCATAAATCTCTCTTTACTTTGTGACAGATTTTCTTCCCAGTTTTCTATACATAATTTCTTCGGTAATTGAAGTTTGAGTGTCGCTTTCTTTTACAGAACAGTACTTACAGGGTATTTAGGTGGTTTTTACATGGTACTTTTTGGTGTCTACTGGGTATTTACAGGATATTTCTACAACACTTTTTATGGGACCTACTGAGTACTTGGATAGTACTGTTTTGTACCTACTGGGTACTTGCAGGGTATTGACATACTTTTTTATGAGACCTATTATGTACTTGCATAGTACTTTATTGTGGCCACTTGGTACTTAGAGGGTATTTACAAGATACTTTTTATGGGACGTACAGAGTACTTTCATGGTACTTTTTTTTAACCTACTGGTTACTTACAGGGTATTTACATTCAACTTTTCAATGAGACCTACGTAGTACTTTCATGGTACTTTTTTGTTCCTACTGGGTACTTGCATGGTACTTTTTTTTTAACTACTGGATACTTCCAGGGTATTTACAAGATACTTTTTATGGGACCTATCATGTACTTACATAGTACTTTTTTGTACCCACTTGGTACTTACAGGGTATTTACATACTTTTCATGGGAACTATTATGTTGTTACATAGTACATTTTTGTGCCCACTTGGTACTTACAGGGTATTTACAAGATACTTTTTTATGGGACGTACAGGGTACTTGCATGGTACTTTTTTTTAACCTGTTGGTTACTTATAGGTATTTACGTTATACTTTTTATGTGGCCTACTGAGTACTTGCGTGGTACTTTCTTTTTACTACTGGATACTTACAGGGTATTTACATGATACTTTTTATGGGACCTATCATGTACTTACATAGTACTTTTTTGTGCCCACTTGGTACTTACAGGGTATTTGTAAGGTAATTTTTATGGGACGTACAGGGTACTTGCATGGTACTTTTTTTAACCTATCGGTTACTTACATGGTATTTACATTATACTTTTTATGGGACCTACTGAGTACTTGCATGGCGCTTTTTTTGTACTTACTGGGTACTTACATGGTACTTGCTGTGTATTTGTGGTACTATTTGGTTCATACTTATGTGGTACATAGTGGATATTTATTTATATTATGCCTACTGGGTATTTATGCTGTACACACTGGGTATTTACAGCTTGTGTTAAATTGTCTTTTGTAGTACTTACAACATGTATAAACAAGGTAAATGCAAATAAAGTACCTTGAATTTACGTCTTTGCTTATTGTACGTCTCATAGTCTTTACCATGTGTAAAATGTGAATAAATACCCAACATTTACTTTCTACTTACTTAGCAAATTAATGTGTGTTTCATGGTACTCACCATATATTAGAAGATTGGTAATTACATAGTACTTTTATGGTACCCTCATTGTGTTTACATGGTGCTTTTTATTACTGAGAGCAGAGAAAGTACACAGAAATCACCATTTATTTTATGGGAATTGTACTTGTGAAGTTATAGGGTATTTGTAGTGCTTACCATGTAAAAAGATATAGTAATTCTACTGAGAGTACCTCTTAAGTACAATGAAACTGGACTGTAAAAGAAAGTCAGCCCCATTTCTACTCTACTACGCAGTACTTGTATTAGTAGATGCTGGGTATGTTCACATGAGTATTACTTGGTATTTACCCTCTAAGTAAACTGAAACTGGACTGTAAAAGAAAGTCGGCCCTGTTTCCACTGTGGCAAGTACTACAAAAGACTCATGAATACAACAAAAGGTACTATGTGAAAACGCCAGTGTGTACAGCATAAATACCCAGTATGAACCAAACATTACCATATAAATACACAGCAAATACCATGTAAGTACCAAGTAGGTCCTGTAAAAAGTACCACTTAAATACCTTCTAGGTAATGTACTGTAAAATAAAGTGTTACCAAAGGTTGTAAGATTTTCCTTTATCTTGTATTCAGGAGAAAATGTTTTTTTTTTCTCATTTTTATGAGTTATGAGCTGTTTATGTAAAAAAAAATAAAAAAAAATAAGAAATCTGTGTAAAATCTATGACCTTAAATAATGGAACCATTGGCAGCAGCAGTTTAGCTTCTTAAAGTTTAGGAATAATGAATGTTTCCATCTTGAAGTGCCCAACTGACTTAAGTAGTACTTTTTGTTAAACTCATACTTCATGTTTTTCTTGTTCACCAGAACAACAAACTGTCCCATTAAGGTGAATTATGTGATCGTACCTCCAACTGACTTTGGAAGTGGGTCTAATCTTTCTGTCTATATTTTTCATAGTTATATCCCTAAAAATTGAAAAAAAATAATAATAAAACGACTGCATGCAGAGTTATAAAATGATTCTTTGTGGTGGATACTATTAAAGAGGTCAGTATGACGTTTTCATTGGTATTGATCATTTTACTATTTATTTTATCGTAGCTTTCAAATAAAAAAGACAAAACTGCCACATCCTTTGACTGTGGCTTGATCTAAGAAGAGTTTTACTGTAATAATTTCAATTTACTTTATCTCTTTTTAATCAAAATGTTCTTTGTCTGATTATGGGGTCAAATCAGGATCGGCTTAAAGGAATGTGTCAAAGTCTAGGCCCAGGGGCCGGATCCGGCCCTCCAGATCATTTTATTTCATTGTTTTTAATGGCCCGATGTTATCTTACACTTATTGCTAACTTGTATATTTTGACAAAATATATTTTTATGGAGAGTAAAATATGAAAAGTTATTTAAGGTTTAAGTTGATTTATTCTGGAATAATATTCCTGTCTTTTTTTTATAGTTATAATAAAAAGTTACGTTTTTTCAGTTTTAGAAATATAGTTTAAGTGTGTTCAGTAAATGTTTATCCTGTTTGGCCCATGAACTAAGGTCTGTTTTATGTTTTGGCCCCCTGTGAGATTGAGTTTGACGCCCCTGGCTTAAAGAGAACGAAAAAAACAGATTTAAAATTTGAAAAACAGGAATTGTAAATTTGAAAAAAAAAAAAAAAAACGTGAATATTTGAAAGCATATTGAAAATACGGATTGGAACTTGAAGAAATTATGAAAAAAATATATTGAAGACTTTAAAAAAATAAATAAAATTGGATTAAAAAGGAGTAAATTTGAAACTTGAATAAATAACTGTTACCAATTAAACAAAATGTTTATTTGTACTTTCAACTTTCCTTTAGTTTTCGTTTTCCATCCTTTGCTTTCAGTTCTGTTTTCAGTTTCACTTCAGAGTTTGGAGTTTTCGCTGATGAGCTGATCCTAATTTACATGGGGGCGGGGCTTTGTTCCATTTAAGTTTTTCAAATTTTCAAAAATTCTTCCAAGTTTTTAACATGAATTTTCGAGTTTAAACTGCTTTCAAATTTTCAATATATTTTTTTTTTAATTTACAATCCCTGTTTTTCACGTTTTCAATCAGTTTTTCCGTTCACTTTAAGCTGATCCTTCCAAATAGTTTTGAGTTAAATTCATAATTCATGTTTTTCTTGTCCACCAAAACAACAAGATTTTTAGAGTGGATTTAATCTTTCTTTCTATATTTGTCATAGTTTTACCCCTAAATATGTGAGTTAAAAAAATATAGAGAGAAAATTTGAAAGCAATTTTAAACTCAAAATACATGTTGAAAAGTTAAAAGGATTATTGTGAGTTTGAATTATGGAAAATATGCATTTTCAAGTTTAAAACTGCTTTAAAATTTTCCATATTTTTTTTTTATATACAATCCCTGTTTTTCCTATTTTCAATCTGTTTTCCGTTCCCTTTAATCTGATCCTGACCTGACTCCATACCGATCTGCGTTGACCATCTCCAGTTTTGTTCATATTTGTCGGTGCGCCGGCGCTGTCACAGCGTGTGAATTGTAGGGAAGTTCTTCCTCGTGGGACAGAATGTATTTCTGTCCCCTTCTCTTTACAGCAAGTCTCTGAGATTATTTTTACAGACTAGGGGATGTTGTACTTATGCAGCAGCCAACACCCAAGAACAGGAAGCCCAAGTTTCTATGAAAGTCCACGAGATGGAAGCAGATAGCGCCGAGGGAAAACAATATTTTGGCTGGAGCTCATTCTGCCGGCCAATTAGAGCCCAATGCCTGTATGATTTACCATTTCCTCTACCTGCTCTTATGAGTTGCTTAGAACACAATGCCTCCTGATTAAAGATTGAGCTCACGCTTGGAGACGTTCATGGCGCCATTCTTATCAGATGCTTACTTCTCACAAGTCAGCAGGACCACCTGAAATCCACCGTCGCACTGGTAGTTTTCTCCAGCCGGCATCACTTTCCAGAGGTTAGAAAAGCAATATTCTAAACATTTAGTTTGTTTTTTGGTGAAAATTGGGCAATTTTTGAGAAATGAAGGTGTTTAAAAAATATCAAAGAGATTGTTCCACTTCAAAATGAAAGGAAGTGTTTACATTTGGATACAAATTGCTGATGAAATCAGCTTCATTCCGTACAGTGTAACGCAGAGTTTGAAGCGGGAGCTTGGCGTTGCAGCCACTTTGTCCTTTGAAGTCGTCACTTTGATGCAATGCATTGGCACAGAGAGAAATGGATTGTTTGTCTTCCCCCCCACCCTCTCCTGCAGACATTGTCTGGAGCTGAAGCTTGGATCTTGAATGGCTGGGTGGAGTACATGCAATGAAGTCACACTGTTAATTACATAACAAAACATGTCTGAGCTGAGAGTCCAGAGGAACATAGAGGAGGGGTTTCCCCCTAAATGAAAGCTTCACTTACAAACTATGTTAGGAGAGAAATAGAACTTTTGCCAACATTAGTTTAAACCGTTGTTTCCTGAATAAATTACTAGATGTGACAAAAAAAATCAAATATTTTTGATTTTATTTGGGGATGTCAAACTCAATCACACAGGGGGCCAAAAATCCAAAACACTCCTTAGGATAAACATTTATTGAAGACTCTAAAAAACTCTAAAATTTGAAATCTTTAAAACTAACTTTTTAACATAATTATGAACTAGATAATATAGCATTACCTGTGACTGCTGTAAGCTAAAATTGGCTGCTGAAAATGCTGAAATTGATAGCCAGCAAAAATATTAGCTAAATGACAAATAAGCCTAAAAACCATACAAAAAAACCCTAAATTAGCCAAAATGCTAGCATGTAGCTAAAATATTAGCTAAACTGCAAACTGGCCTAAAAAACTGGAAAAAATCCTAAGTTAGCCAAAATGCTAGCATGTAGCGGAAATATTAGCTAAATGACAAATAAGCCTAAATAACTTAAAAAAAGCATGTAGCTGAAATATTAACTAAACTCCGAAATAGCCTAAAAAGCATAAAAAAAATCCTAAATAAGCCAAAATGCTAGCATGTAGCTAAATTATTGGCTAAACTGCAAACTAGCCTAAAAAACGTAAAAAAAATCCTAAGTTAGCCAAAATGCTAGCATGTAGCTGAAATATTAGCTAAACTCCAAATAGCCTTAAAAAAATCTTAATAAATGCCAAAATAGTTCAAAAAAGCTAGCAGAATGCCCATTTTTAGAACTTTAAAACTGTAACGTTTTAACATAATTATGAAAAATAAAAAGACAGGAATATTACTTTAGTATAAATCAACTTAAACCTTAAATAACTTTCAATATTTTAATCTACAAAAAACAATATTTTGTTAAAACTATACAAGTTAGAAATAAGCAAAAGCTAACATCAGTAACAATAAAATAAAATGATCTTAATGGCCGTAAATAATTACCCAGAAGGAAATGATTTGATGCGTATTTCTATTAATAGATGGTTAAAGCTTAATATGTGCTTCTATACTTTAATGCTGCTTTTTAATTCATGACTTTAGATCTCTCAGAGGTTAATATTTTCTAAGGAGAGATACTGGAAAAAAAACTCTCTTGTTAACTAACAAAATTGTGTTTTTTTGTGTTTCTAACATGTTCTTGTGGCGTTTTTCTGATGATAAAAGACAAATGTATGGATCATTAGGTAACACATCATAAAAAGATTCCTTAACAAATTTTATTAACACATTAACAAACATTATTAATGTGTTTATAAGGTGTAAGACATTAGTACAATAAGCCAAATAACATACTTGGTAATAATTATTAGAATCTACAATGAGGCCGTTGTCCACTAAGGCCAAATGAATAAACTGCTCACAAGCGGAACAAATGTTTAACTTTCTTTGTCAACATTATATTAATCTTTTTGCGGCTCCTCATCTAAAGTGTTACGGAACATCTGGCTCAAAATTGCATTTCTGAGTATTTTTATTTTTTATTTTAAACTTTTGTGAATCATGACCACATTAAAAAAATGCAGTTTAAAAAATTCATTTATTTTACTGTAGAAGTTACTCTGGGTAGGCCACAAGCTCTCTTCTGTGAGCCCTCAGCAGTGGGGAGGGGAAGGGGGGCGGGGTTGCTCTTTGTTAACAGTCTCGCCTACAACTTGGAAATGAATTTTTAATGAACTCCTGCCGCTCTGCAGAAACTATGTCCCAGAAAATGACATATGTTGATCTCGGTTTGCAGCATAATCTTAATTCAAAGATCTCTGGGGACACTTTTTAAATAAATCAAAATATGTTTTGAGTGGAACTTTATTTTTTATTTTTTTATACCTAAGGTATAGTTTCTATATTGGATCAATGGACACAAACAAATAAAAAAAATAAAAAGAAGCGAACGTGAATGGTAGCGAATAAGATGAAGTGGTAATACGTTGCATTCTAAAAATAACCTTTATCAGTGAAATCCACAAAGTTTACTTTTTTTTTTTTTTGCAATTCTTTTAGACGTTTTATGGCTGTAAAATCCCTCAGATGTGAATATTTACACTTTTAAAAACTCTAAAAGTTTAGACTTTCATAGAAAAACAAGACCAGTAAAATGAAAGCCAATCAGGACGCAGAACACAATGCACTGTAAAAGCAAAAATCATACAAAATGACACAAAACATTTGAAAAAAATCAGTGAAACCAAAAAGGTGGATTGTAAAACAGCAAGTGATCAATGTAAAGTCTATAAAAGATTTTTGGCGAGATTGAAAAGAAAAATAAATGTATTCAATATTTAGATAAATTCCATCATATAAAAAAATTCTGCTGTCGAAAATCCAGGAACTCTGTTACCTAAAGCCTCATATCAAACACAATATGATCATAAACCTCTAAGTATACACTTTTATTTTGGATAAAATCCCTTCATTTTCCATGTATTTTAGTTAGTATCCAACAGGAGTTGGAGAAACCCTCTCTGATTGCCTTTTCCACCACAGCAGAACATTTGTACAGGTGCCCCCTAATTTTAATTCATCTGGGGGGCACTCCTGCAGTCATTCCGGCTTCCAAAGAATTCAGGTATAATCAACATTAAGCTCTCTGTTTGACAGCGAGGCGTAGTCTCCAGAGTGTTAACTTTGGTCACACACACTCTTTCACAGCAAAATGGCTCACCACAAGCTGCTCCCTTCTAGGAAAATGAGATTCCTGTGTCTGGTGGTGATTGCGGGCTCACCTGTCAGTCACTGTTCACTCCTCCGAGCTTTTACAGAGGAGCTGAACAAAAGTAAGAAAACAGGGAATTTTTGGGGGGTCATGGGTAATTATTCAAAAATATTGTGATTCACTTTTATTATTGTAAATTACTACTGTTGTTTTTCAGAAAGTCTGCCTCTGACGATAATTATGATGTTTTTTAACTGCTTTAATCAAATGTTTTTTGTGTAAAAACAAGCTCCAACAAATGTCTATTCTTGGGTGCAGTTAAAGGCGACTGATTAACTTTGCACACGCAGACTGGGATTCTGTCAAATGGTATTCTTTCCTTTTCTCTTTATTAACCTTCATGTCATTTTATAATGAAAAATGTGTTTTGGAACCAGAAATATATGCAGGGCACTTCGATTTCCAAATACAAATACAGTAATCCCCCCTTTTTCATGGGGTTTATGGACCGGATACCTCCGCAAGTACGGCAAATCCATGAATACGGAGAAACTTCTGATCGTGCTTTGTAAAATATTAAAGAACATTGGCGTATTCGACATAAAAGTGTTCTCTATCCATAATTTTCCAGTTTCATCCATAATAAACACCTGCTCCGGATGATAATTATCCGCCGCGATTATGAGTTTATTTTTGAGCTGCTTCTGAGTCAGCTGATGCCATTTCTCCATGCAGGCTCGCTGTGAGTTTTTGTGTCCGTCGCGGACAGCCTGGCATGTTTTTCAACTGCGTTCCCCTCCTGGGAAATTCCTGCAGCTCTTCCTGAGGCAAAAGTCTCTTACAAATGTCTAGTTGTCAGAGTATTTGTGACGGACCTGAGAAGTCATGTGACTGGGAAAAAAATAAGCAAATACGTAAAACCGCGAAAGACGAAATAAGTGGAGGAACACTGTTCTTCATATATTTCGTAGGGGTGTCCCGATCTGATCCAAAATAGAGTCCAATCAAGAAGTTTTAGACTTGATCAGAATCAGATGTTGAATCATAAAAAGGGATCAGATTTTTTCTCGTTATCACAGAGTGACTGCAGGTCCTTAAAAAGACTTGAATTTCAATTAACTGAAATAAGGCCATAAAAAGTCTATTGTCTTAAATTCTGGGTGAATAGGTCTTAATTCTGACTCCATAAGAAAGTTGAGATAAGAGTCAAGAATTAGGACTGATGAGGGGTGCGGTGCTGAAACCGGTTGTCTCCGTATTCGTGGATTCGGCGTGTCTCCGGTCCCCAAACCCGCGAATAAGGGATGATACTGTATGTAAAGAATTTATTCTTCTTTGCAAGAAGATTCTGGGGGGTGAAGAAGAATACAGCCAAAAAGAGGACAGAACTTTCGATTTGGATCTTGAGTTGGTAAAAACGCTGGTCGGACGCTTCCTGTTGTTGAAAACCTCTCCGCCAATCAATGGGTTACATCGTGTGACGACAGAAGCTCCACTCCATTCCATTTTTCTATGGACCCACAACCAACGGGGGACCAGAAGTGGTACCGGTCGGTCCTGTTTAACTGGTCCATTTTGTAATTGAAACACGGAAAAGTCCAGTCCGGCCCGGTCCAGTCTGGCCTTAAATGTATTATTAACGTAGCGGCATGGCATCAGTCGGACACTGTGTGCACTACTGTTTCAGTGTGACTTCAGAAGATGATCTGTCTCTCCCTCAATGCTTCACAGCTCCAACTCTAGGGGGAGGAGCTATTCACACACCGACATGATGGCCAGCTAAAATATTAGCAAAATGCCAAAATAGCCTAAAAAAACTTAGGTTAGCCAAAACAGATGAAATCACTGAAGCTAATAGTTGAAAATCCTGAAGCTGATAGCCAGCTACAATATTAGCTAAATGCCAAATTAGCCTAAAAAACAAACATAAAAAGGTTAGCCAAAACAGTTAGTATGTAGCTTAAAAATAGCTAAACTCTTAAACAACCTAAAAAATTGAAAAAATTAGCCAAAACAGTTAGTATGTAGCTTAAAAATAGCCAAACTCTTAAACAACCTAAAAAACTGAAAAAATTAGCCAAAACAGTTGTGAATAGTAGCCAAACTCCAAATTAGCCTAAAGAATGAAAAAAGCTTAAATTAGCCAAAACAGCTAGCTTGTTGCTGAAATATTAGCTAAACTCCAAAGTGGCCTGAAAAAAATCTTAGTAAATGCAAAAATAGTCCAAAAAGCTAGCAAAATGACAATTTTTAAAACTTTAAAGCCGTAATTTTTAAACATAGTTTTGAAGAATAAAAAGACAGGAATGTTATGTCTGAATAAATCAACTCAAACCTTAAATAACTTTTAATATTTTACTCCCCAAAAAATAGATTTAGTTAAAATTATACAAGTTAGAAATGAGCGCAAGATAACATCAGGCCGTTATTAACAATAAAATAAAATGATCTGGAGGGCCGGATCCGGCCCCCGGGCCTTGTGTAATAGATTCTTGCGGAGAGGCGTGTAGTGTCTGACCGTCCAAGTGAGAAGTTTATTGCTGCTACTGTTTTAACCCTTGATACAGTATGTTGACGTTGGGAGTGGGGTCATCTGGACCCCATAAGACGGTGAAAGGA
>NC_050516.1:30577217-30587907 GCF_002922805.2 Oryzias melastigma
CCCCCCCCAGTGATTTTTAATTTTCACTGGTGTCCGTGTCGGACATGAAATCCTGTCCACTTTTATCCACATTTGTCATGGTATGGATAACAGGTCAATTTATAGCGTGGGTCATCTGGACCCCATCAGAGAGGACAAGGGTTAGTGGTACACAGGTGGAGCACGTGACTAAAGTCTTGTTTATCAAATAGAATTGCATGAAATTTAAATAAAAAGGAGGAAAAAATGAATACGGCTACCACATATGGTCTTAAATTTGGTTTTGAATGGTCTTTAAAAGATCCTAAAAAGTGTTAAATTTAACTTCTATCTGTAGACACATTGTATCAGTGCTTTATATTTCAAGTTTAGTATTACAGATAAATACTAAAGTAGAAGTCTGCATATCATGAACGGATCCCCACATTAAAGTTCAGCAGAATAGGGCACCAGTTTCAGCAGGAGGAGCATGAAAAAAAGATTCAGTAAAGTTAGCGAAATATTCAGGCTTCAGGGCTCAAAACCTCTTAAAAAATGATGTAAACTGACAGCAAGCGTCTCTGTTGGTTTGTTTTAATGCAAACAACGACCTACAAAGGCATTTTAACAGATAAAAGATTGTGTTTTTGTTTCTTTTTAATGAGAACGGTCCTCTCCGTGTTGCCAACAGAGACTGCTGTCAGACAGCTGCCAAGGGACCGTCTATAAAGTGCAAGCTCTGGGGAAGAAGTGATAAAAAATAATAAATGTCACAAAAACAACTAAAACTAATAAATAGTTACATTGATATGAGTTAGTCATGAATTGTTTTTTTAATTTTGAGTGGAGATGTGAATAATATTTCATCAAAATGTTCTGAAGTTGTTAAAGTTCTGAAGCTACAGTCAACAAATTTTCTCACGCTGCTAATTATCTCCTATTCTTACTTACTCAAACGGTTATTTTAATAGTCGACTAGTCGACATTATTTATTCTGATTAGTCGACTAATCGAGTCATGTGTTAACTGGATGTAAAGCACACAACTTAACCATCATTAGCTTTAAACTAACTAAAAACTAGATAAATAGCATTACCTGTGATAATGCTGTAAATGCTGTAAAGCTGAATTTGGCAGCTGAAGATGCTTAAATTGATAGCTTTAAAAAGCTGATAGCTGAAATCACTAAAGCTGATAGCTGAAACCGCTGAAGCTGAAAAAGCTGATAGCTGAAAACACGGATGCTGATAGCTGAAACCGCTGAAGCTGATAGCTGAAAAAGCTGATAGCTGAAACCGCTGAAGCTGACAGCTGAAACCGCTGAAGCTGATAGCTGAAACCGCTGAAGCTGATAGCTGAAAAAGCTGATAGCTGAAACCGCTGAAGCTGATAGCTGAAACCGCTGAAGCTTATAGCTGAAAAAGCTGATAGCTGAAAACACGGATGCTGATAGCTGAAAACACTGAAGCTGATAGCTGAAACCGCTGAAGCTGATAGCTGAAAAAGCTGATAGCTGAAAACACTGATGCTGATAGCGGAAATTGCTGAAGCTAATGACTGAAAATGCTGAAGCTGATCTAATAACTGAAAATGCTGAAGCTGATAGCCAGTTAAAATGTTAGTTAAATGTCAAAATAGCCTAAAAAACTGACAAAAAGTCAAAGTTAGTCAAAACAGCAGCATGTAGCTGAAATATTAGCTAAACTCTTAAATAGCCTAAAAAAGCCTTAATAAATGCCAAAATGGTATAAAAAGCAAACATAGTGCCTTTATAACTTAAAGTGTTAAATGATAAAATAAAGTTAATTTAAAAAATGGGGCCTCGCTTGAATCTGTTTGTTACACGTGTTCATTTTTTAAATGTGTTGCAAAAGTATCCGATCAGGAATCATCGGCAGATATTCAAAATCAAATGACTCAAAAAAACCAATCAAGGACATCCCTGATGTTTGGTGTGGTGAACCTGAGATGGCTGGTACCATGTCAAACCAATGGCGTTAAAACTTCTCCTTGAATTGGTGACTTTTAGACATCTTCTGTCAGAAAATCTTTTTTTTTTTTTTGTTCTTTTGCCGTGCCTCAGTTTAAATGAAAAAGCTTCTGTTTTCTCTTTCAATATAAAACCGAGCGGTCACAATGATCCTATTAACATTTACTCCAGGCTTCTTCGTTTGGTCTCGTTTTCTCTTGAAACCTTTTGAAGTCTGTGGCCTCGTGCAAAACGTTTTTTTTTTAAATGACCTTCTAAATGTTTCTCCATGATTAGGATGTAGAAAAGATTTTTTTTTAAAAAGCTGAGTATTTTTAGAGGTTTTTGAAAATCACTTCATACTACCTGCTTAGGTGATCTGTGAACTTCTCAAGATCCTTCCATAGAACTTTGATGGCTGAATAGTGATGCTGGTGAGGGGGCAGAGGGGATGGTTTTGTCCATGCCAATAAAGTTTTATTACTATATTTATCTTCTACAATGATAAAAAAAACAGCTTTATGATCTGGATTTTACTTAATTTAAATTTAAAGAGAATAAGTCCATTACCAAACATCAAAAAGCAGTCGTGCACCTTTTCTATATAAAACAATTAAAGCATAATTTGAGTCTCATGCCTTTAAGGGTCTTTTCTTCAGCATTGACAAAGCAAAGTTTGACTTCATAAGACAGCTTCTACTTTGATAACTCTGCATTTGATCTTCATGGGGTCTTCCAGCCTCTTATGTTACTCAGACTTTGACATTATTCCTGGATGAAAGTAATCATCGTGTCTGAACTTCCTGCCAACGTTCTCATCTAGACCTTTAATCACCTGCCAAAGCTGATGTCTGGAGTTCAGACTTTAGTTATTTGACATTGAACATCTGAATGCGGTGTATCGTCTACTAATGATGTTTTTAATAAGGATCCAGACGTTCAGGAATTAGGGCAAAGACATTGTATAAATAAATATGTAATTTAAGAAGGTGCTCATGTAGAATCTATAGACAGTAGTAAAAAAAGGACAAAATATGAATTTATTTAGGATTATATTTTTTTTTTTATGGAGGAACCGGATAATTTTATTCTTGCCTTGCAAATAATTTTGAGTGAGCACAAATTTTATACTTTATAAACATATAAACCATACATATAATAATTCGGCAGTCTTTTGTCTATATGTGGTGTTGCCAGATTTGGTGGTTTTGACCTTGAATTTGCGGGCAATAATTGGTTTGTGCTGGTGGACATCATTTGGGCGGCTTTGGGGTCAGTTTGGCACTTTTTATTTGGATTAATTGTATTTTTTTTTTGTGGGATCTGGTGGTTCTTAGTTTATTTACAGGTTTCGAATACCATGACTCTATCTGGCAACGCTGGTCTGCTGAAACAGAATGTTAGGGTTATATAAATCTTTGGTGATGATCAGATCTTTGTTTCTATTCTATAACACTGGACTCATTTTTCTATGACCTTTCCGAAAAAAGTGAAAATGTTCATGTCTGTCTGAGAAAAGTGTTTCATGTGTGTAGTGAGGAGTTTTAGAGCCTTAAAACGTCAGGATTTCTATGTGGATTTAATGGGATATTTATGGGACGAGGAACACAATCACTCATAATAGGGTCTTTAGTCGAATCATTTTTAAATTTTGATTTTTAAGTCTATGATAATACAACATAATGTATGATATAATTTTATATTGCATAATTAAAAATATAATTTCACATTATTACTGTTTGTCTAGTTCAGTCCAGTGGTTGTAATTCATTTTGTCTTTTGAATTTTTTTTGTATAATTTTTAACTTTAAAAATTTAATATTTTCAAGTACCTATTTTTTTTTAGATATTATTCATTATTTTTTCAAAATAAAATATTAAGTACATATATATATATTAATGTACTGAATATTTTATTTTGCTAAAAATGTTAGAACCCTCTTGGAAACTGTGTTGTATTTAGAAAAAATATCCTAAAAGTCCTATAAAGCACCAACAGTTTTGTTTTTCAAATATAAACCTCTGTTTTTGCATCCTAATGCTTAACCCTCCCCACCACAATAAAAGCACATATATATTCTTGTTTTCATCCATTTCCCAGTCATATCAGATCAATGTTTCCTCTGTATCTGCTGCTTTATTGGTTTGCCATAAGTAATATAAAAGCAAACGTTGATGCGGTTGCTCTCTGCTGTGTTACCTTTGGGTGTTTTGTTTTTCTCGTTCCTAAAGAGCAAAAAGCCCCTCAGGTTTGTTATTATGGGATGGAACTGAGCCTTACATGAATAAAAGAATATTTATTACTCCGATTTTTCCATTAATGCCAGCTGCTGCGTAAACGGATGACACATTTAAGTCCAGCTGTCTTGTGAGACCTGTAATGGTTTAATCATTTTAATTAGTTATCAAATTTGCAGAGTTTACAGTTGGGACCACTCCTGACTCCACCACCCGATCCATTCATAATTACTTTCTATGCACTTGTTTTTTTTTTTTTTTTTATTTGCTTCTCACAAAGAAAAGTCAGAAACATTTAAGGAAAATTGGCAAGACAAAAATACCGTTTTTTTACACTGAGACAGATTTTAAAAACACATATAACCTTCAATTAACATGATTTCACCAACAAACAATGAAAACTGTCTGATTGAAGCAAATTCATCATTTTAAATTTAAACCTGTTATGTATTCATCTCTAGTTTCGTCAAACTTGTCAAAAGACTGAGAACTATGTTGTGTTAGTGTTAAACCATTTTTTTTAAATGCTGCTTAACAAGTAAAACATGTTTAAGAGTGATAATAGGATCACTTTTTACCAACATGTTACCAAAAAAAAAAAAGTCAAGTAAAAGTACATTTCTGTATTTGTAGGATCTTTAATTGGGAATCATATAGCTTAATTTATTTTTTTCTCTACATATTTTTACTTATGATTTATGAATATAGCAAGCAAGCAGAGGAGGTCATTTCAGTAAAAAAAATAAATGAGTTTAAGGAAAAATTAAGTTTAGACTTGAATTAGAGGACAAAAACCAAACAACATTCGACAAAAAACTGTTATGGAATAAATGCTGTAAACAAAAAAAAGGAAGTATTTAGACTGGACACATTTGGTTAGCTTAAAGCAGCGGCTCTTCTGTCCCTCATTTTGATTAATTTGTTTTAGCGTTTATTAAGTTTTGTTTTTTATGTTTAGATTTTTACACTAAAAGCTTCAATCTCCTAATAGAATAAATTTAAAGAACATATTCTTATCTTCTGCTGCACAACAATCTTAGTTGCTGTTAACAGACTGTGTTCTTCAAATAATTTAACTGCAATTATATGTATAAATTTTATTTAAAAAATTGGAATTTGCACCAATGTTTATGAAAAACTCACAATAACAGAAAATGTCATCTTTGACTTTTTCTCATTCTTTAAGTAAAATCTGCTGCAAGAGGAGGGTCAGATTTAAAGCAGATTGTATTTTATTTTGAAAGAGCCTTTTATGCTAACAACAGCAAAATAAACCAAATTTGTTATACAGAAAAATATAACACTTTTATAATTCAACTATTGTAAATGTTGAGAATTACATTTTAAAAATGAATGACATCACGACCACCAGAACATAATTAAAGAATATTCCGTAACACTTTAGATGAGGTACACAAAACACTCAATAGAATGTAGTTAATACATTTAAGCTTGTAAGCAGTTTATTATTATGGTCTTTGTAGACGATAGTCGCACTTTAGATGCTAATGAATCTTACCAAGTATGTTAATAAACCTTATATAGCTGGTAGGTCGTTCCAAACATCTTGAAGACCCAGACACAGATCCTCTATGGATGTGGAGGATCTGTGTAATCCCAGACCCTCTATGACCAAGAAGGCTTTCCAGTTTAATTTTCATACTGATGAAGCAGAAAGCAGAAGTGGAGAGAAAAACGTTACCCTAAAAACAACGGGTTATAAATAAGATTATACAAATGTTATGCAGCTTTGGCAGGAAAACAAAATAGCGAACACAGAAGATCTGCAAAGATCAATTCAATCTATCACCTAAGTAATGACTTGTTTGGCGCGTATTTATATGCAAAGACTTTGTCGTAGCTCCTCATCGTCTCTCGGCGATGAAGCAGGTCATATGCTTCCTCACGAGATCCATGTTTGCTTTGCTTATTTGTTCTTTCAAGCAACCCCCACCCCCTCTTGTTCTGGTGATGCAGCCCCATAAATAACCAAAGGGGGCTAAATGCTGGTGATCCCAGGGCCAGATTAAGTAAGAAAACAATCGAGGTTTTACTGTAGGAATGTGTGTAGAAAATCCCTGCACTGTATCAGCTTGAGAGACGTGATGTGGTGAAAGTGAAGCAGGTTTTCCTTTATGGTGTAGAAGAAGAGAGTTGATCACGTAAGGTACGTTTCACCTTTTAGTTTGATAAAGTTATCCACATCAAAATAATGGAAAAGGAGACATTATTAGAGCATTACTTTAGGGTCACATGTCTTTGCTAAATTCAGTGTTTCCTCACATTGGACTGTAATGACGGACTGATCATTTTTTGCCACCATCACACTTGTGTTGTCCGCTGTGATGCACTTGGTTATTTTTGTTCTAATAGAATAAACCTACCAGGCCCCAATTCAATCAATTCAATTCAGTTGAATTTGATTAAAGACCAATTTAGTTTAAATATTTTTTGAGTTGAGATATTGACTGATTTGGTTTATTTCAAGCATAGATTGTGATAAATACAGAACAAAACACACAAATATTTCAAATTCATTACAGAAATAATTAAATGCATTGATTAGAAAATAGAAAACAAACAAAAACAAAGACTCTTATGTCACTTTTGATTCATTAAATATCGTAATTATTAGCTAAAGTCAGTAGAGTTTGGTTGATTGCTTGAAAAGGAGTGGAAGTATAATGCAGGGGCGGAGTCTTTTGGATCCATGTGCAAACGTTTTACTGAAGTAGAGCATGGGCAAGACATAAAACGTAGTCGAAATACAGGCAAAGGTCAAAATCACAAGGGCGAGGCAGATTAACTAGAAAACGGGCAAAGGTCAAGGCACAGAGGAGTCTAGGAATAATATAGCTCAGAATGTCTGCTAGACACAACAAGACTTCGCAAAATAGAAGTGTCTGGTGGTTGTTTAAATGCTGGAGGGTACTGATGAGCTGATGGTGATCAACTGTGCTGGATGGAAGGTGGCTGATGGGACTTGTAGTGAGGCAGTGGAGGCTAAAACTCTGGCGAGGGCTCCCTCTGGTGGACGGAAGTGAGGGCTGATGGTTGAATCATGACAGGAAGGAAGCAAACTTGTATAATCCCACCCCTACTTGGTTACTTCATTTTACAGTTTTGCATAGTTATGTAATCCTGTTCTGATCTAATCAAATTCAAGCTTTTTTTCTTTAAGTAGCAAAGTGAAGTGCTTGCTGATTAATCTCATATAACATTATTTCATAATTTTTGTAAACGGTAACATCAATCACATGCCATGTAACAATATGTAATACTCATTGATTAGCATCAAAATACAATTTCATATGAATCCAGAAATCATCCTTACACATTGAAAATCATGTTTTAAGAAACAATTGAATGCTAACCTATTCAAAGAATTTATGATTATTACCAGTATTTCTTAGCTCAAATTGTGTTGAATCCGAAAACTGGATGCTTGAAAATGCTCAACACTCTTACTGTAGCGACTTGCAATTGGCTCAAAACTCTGCGAGTGGATTGATCCAGTATTTTCATTTTTGCTCTGCTAATGCTAGCTTGAGGGTACAAGCTTGCTCGTGAGTACACAAAAGGAGCTTTCGGGGAGGGGGAGGGGCGTATTTGTTCTGAGCCAATTTTCCCAGAAACAACCCAGAATTGTATTTCTAATGAGCTACTCCCTCTGGCCTTAAAATATGTCTTAAAAAACAACAAAAGCTTTTTGATTTTGGCTAAAAAACCTCATAATTATAATTAAAAGATCACTAGGAAGTATTTTACAACAGTAAAAAATATGGTTGAACTCAGTTTAACAACTTGGCTCAGATTGATCTGGTCTTATTGTAGAGATATAAATCGATTCATTGATTCATCATTAAACCAATAATTATTATCATTATAGACCACTTCTAACTGTAATGTGTTTGATATAGTGGTAAGAATTGAGGATTAAAATAATCCTCACCCTATTTTGTCATGTCTTAGAAAACCTATACATTCTTTAGTTTTCTTGTGTCCTTTCTTTTTGTTGTGACTGTCGCTATACCGTAGCGAATAAAGACTTCACTTTTTGTGTACTTATTCATCACAGAGCTGACAAGGTTAAGAAAATACAACATTTAATTTGGTGAAGTGTAACTGAAGACTCACTCATGCATCCCCGTGTCTGTACTCCTCTGTGACCCTCAGTCGGCTTTGTTCATTCTCGCAAACGGCACTGATATGTCAAGTGCTAGCTACTTTAGATCTTGCTCGGAGACGAGGATACTTGGCAAAGTGAAGAAAAAGGATTTCTAAAGCATTCAAACGACACTGCTATTATGTTCTCCTTTTTAATTCCATGGTTAAAAGTTCTCACTGTTTCTCGTTGCATATTCCTTTACTTCTCTTTTTGAAGCTTGCTGACGCCTACTGAGGGTATTATAGTTTTACCTTCATGCTTCACTGATAACCGTTTTATTCAAATTCCTGTTAGGAATCTTACGACAAACGTTTCAGAAAGTAGCAGCTTGTTAACACAGTTCTTTACATGGATTATGAACAAGACGATTTACATTTCGTAAACCCCGTTTCGATCATTTGACTGCATCAAGAAACGAAACTTTTATTTTAAACATTATTAAATCTTCTTTAAGGTCCCACACTAGCTGATTCGAACTTACTTTATGATTAAACGAGTCCCTATTCAGCCCCCTGTTTCACCCTTGAGTAACATTTTGCAGTTTTGGCGGCATGACCTCATTTAGACTGGGGAATAGCCGGTCACCACTTGGCTGTCCCAGTTTTGCCAAAATGAGTTTCTTGTCTTTGATTGTTGATGCATACCGCCTAATGAATTTCCCAACAAATGAATTTCCAGTTGGAATCTAATTGTAGCTTCGTGCTTCCCGTTTTATCTCGACTCTTTGTGTGGGCGTCTAAAATGACACCGAGTTCCTCGTATCACGCTGGAAACAAAGGTGACAGACTGAGCCCTGCTGCAAGTATTAGCGGATCCAAGAAAGAAGCTGTAAATGCTCACAGTCTGCATCACTCAGCAAACCGAGTCCCTTTTCTTCCCTCTTCAGTTGATTCAGCTTAGCTCAGAGCTCTCTTCCTTTCCTCTGTCACATACAAGCCATTAGGTCACAGAGCTGCCAGGAAGTATGGAAAGAGATCTGCGTGACACACAGAAGAACAAGTCTGTTCGCTTGTTGGGGGTAAAGGAGCTCTGCTATTGAAAAAAAAAAAAGTAGAATTCTTGTCCTGATCAGCATCTTGGACATCTTCATTTTGAGTTTTGAGTTGAACAAACCCTGGACATCTGTCAGCCACATATTCTCAGAGTATCTGTTTAATGTGCAAAATCCAAGGACTTTCTTTTTAGTGTTTTCCAACTGGCAAAATGCTGGCTACCAGCTTTGATTTTTCACCCAACCAATCTGTCAAAGGCAACACTTCCTGAATAAACCATAAAAAAAAAAGAAAAAACTAGTACTTTCCCCTTGCGAAATAATGCCTCCTAATACACCGCATGCATTTCAATCGCCAAATCCATCTCTCACACAGCTAGTCCTAGTCTGAACACCTGTCATAAACTCTGACACCACACTATAGACACTGTTGCCATGGCGACCACAAATACTTCAGGTCAGTGGTACTGGCAAATTGTTCCTCTCCTGGTTTTCTGTGTACGAACACCTGTACACATTTGTCACATCAATGGGTCCAAATAAAGCTTATGTGGACATGACCTCTGGCTTTTGCACAGAAAGCCATCTTGACTGAAATTCAGTGCTATGTCTCCCATTTACTTCCTTGAAAACGGAAGAATAACACGTTCCAAGTTGTTTTGCCAGCCTTATTTAAAAGTATTAGACATGACAAGTTATCAATAAAAAAATATTGCATATTTTTGATCTTATTCGTGGTCAGCAATGCAATATGTATTATGTGTCACCACAGGTAGAAGCAAAAGGTGTGGTATGTTAGCGGCTATTTAGAACACTTAAGTAAAGGCAAGTAAACTTAAGAACATTTTTACTTCCTTACAAATTTGAGACAAAGTATTTGACTGTAACCAATTCCGGTAGTTGTACAACTTAAAAAAACTTAATATAAGAGAAGTCTGTAATGTTCATCATCATAGGTACACGTCATGCTCCCAAACCCTTCTGAGCGCCAAACGTCCCCTTGTTTGTGCTGTCTTATGGGGTCCAAATGACCCCATTCCTAACATCAACATACCACTATCCCAGGCATGTTTACATTTAAAGTAGGGTCATCTGGACCCCACAAGACAGAACTTTTTTTTTTTTTTTTATCTTCACTGGTGTCCATAACAGACATGAAACCCTGTCCACTTTTGTCATGGGAGGGATCACACATCAATTTAAGGGTCGGATCATCTGGACCCCATAAGATAGCAATAGGGCTATACAAAAATCTAAAGATCGTACGATGTAATTTGCTGTAGTGTACAAATAAACATTATAGACCCCTGACATCTTCTTAAGTGGGACAACTTGCAGAATCTGTAAATGCCAAATACTCCCCCCC
>NC_050516.1:30587926-30588409 GCF_002922805.2 Oryzias melastigma
AGTCTAATTTTGACAAACAGTTAGCATAATGCTAAAATGTTAGCTAAACTCAAAATTAGCCAAAAAAGGGGGAAAAAAATTCTAATTTTGACAAACAGCTAGCATAATGCTAAAATGTTAGTTAAACTCAAAATTAGCCAAAAATCCAGGGAATAAGTCTAACTTTGACAAACGGCTAGCATAATGCTAAAAATATCAACTAAACTCGAAATTGGTCACAAACAAAAAACCTTGGAAAAAGTCTAATTTTGACAAACGGCATCGTAAAATGTTAGCTAAACTTAAAATTAGCCAAAAAACCTGGGAATAAGTCTAATTTTGACAAACAGCTAGCATAATGTTAAAATGTTAGCTAAAGTCGAAATTAGCCCCCCAAAAAGAGGAAAATGTCTAATTTTGACAAACAGCTAGCATAATCCCAAAAATATTAACTAAACTCGAAATAAGTTACAAAAAAACAGGAAAAAAGTCTAAACTAGCTAA
>NC_050516.1:30588433-30588854 GCF_002922805.2 Oryzias melastigma
CATGTAGCTAAAATAAAAGCTAATTCCAAATTACCCTTAAAGAAACAGTAGTTACTGAACATTTTAAAGTTTGAAAGGTGTCTATATCGTCCAGCCACCCAGTCCATAGTTGACATTGTATTTTTTTTTTACTCTACCAGCCTTTTTTCAATCCAAATGATAATCTGGACTGAATTTAGTGCATGTTTGCATCGAGTTTTGTATCAGGTTATCTCAAACGTTGCTCTCCTATATCAGCTTCATGTGATTGGATATGAGGGATATAAAGACCTGTCCTTTACTTGTCAGTTGTTGAGTGATAACCAACCAAGCCGTCTGCTGTCTCCACAATGTTTAGGCTTTGAGCTCATCAGTTGTCTAACCTGAACATTTGATACCACAGCACTGGAGTGTCTCTGTTTCAACCATCTGGAGTGTTGTC
>NC_050516.1:30588954-30592944 GCF_002922805.2 Oryzias melastigma
TTGCAGCAAAAATGAGGCAAACACACCTGTGTTGTTGCTTATTTCACCTTCAGCACATGTTACACAGTCATGGCAGCAAACAGGTTTTCCTTTCTGAAGAACCTTTCTTGTTCCCGGCTGACATGGCTCACTGCAAATCGACACAGGCACCTGTTGGAGCATAGAAATGAAGAAAAACCCTTTTTGGCAAAAAGTAGGGTTTATTGACATTTCCTTGTTATTTACATCAAAACAAGCAAAAGTGAATCAATTTACCTGAAGAGAGTTTCTGGCCCAGATTAGATCACTTTGCAGATTGAGCTGCTTGCCTGCAGGCAATGATGCGTCATAAAGGCCGACCGTGACAAAGTCCACAATGCCGTTTTCCTTTGGTTGCCAGTTTATAATCTCATATTTTGCTGCTGGATCTCCATTCTCATTAAAGTAAACTTCATCTCCTTCTTTTGTTTTAAAGTGTATTTTTTTTACGTGCTCTAAAATCTGGTGAGAAAAAATGTTGTGGGTGGTTGTATTGTTGTTTCATGTTTGTTATACTTTAAATGGCTTATTTAATACTACTATATGTAAAATGGGCAATCACCAAGTGAAAGTTTACCTCTAATGGCTGAGGCTGCACATCAGTGTTGCACGTTTTGTTACACCCAAGTATCATATGTAGAGCGTGGGCTACAGCATACACTCCTTTGTAGACGTTGTTAAGAATAGGCATGAGTGACATGTCCGTGAAGCTGTTTTTCACTCCTGCCACGTCTTCGTGTCCGGTACATTCTCCCTGAATTTGTGCTGCCGACACCGACCGTTTGAACTCACAGCTAAACATTGTCTCCCAGAACTCTATGAACAAGTCATTGCTGGATGAATTGAGGGGCGTAACATCAAGCATAAACTCTTGGAGGCCGCTCACATGAGCTTTGGGAATACTAAGACCTATGGCTCCGTCCAGGATGTGAGTTTTGTCTCTTGCTGCTGTCTGAAAATCAAAGATCCAGCCCTCACTCCCAACCCACTGATAACCGCTCAAGTTGTGTTTGGAAAACTCGTGCAATAACACATCCATGTCCATGTGAGAGAGGAAAGCAACAATCACCTTTGAGGTGGACGCCTTAATCAGATCAGTTATTTTTTGTATCTTATCTGGGGGATCCATTCGAAAGAACGGCACAGAATATTCCAGACATATGCCCAGCCGTTGAGCAGTTTCTGTGAAAGCAGCCATGCCGTTGTTGCCATAATCGTCATCGGTTCTTATGGCACCAACCCACATCCAGCCAAAGTGCTTGACCAGTTGGGCCAGGGCTCTGCTCTGGAAGTAATCACTGGGTATTGTTCTGAGAAAGGACGGGTACTTTGTTTTATCACTGAGGCAAGCACATGTGGAATAGTGGCTGATCTGCAATGAATGAATACATGCTGTCCCTTCATTAAGCAGCAACCATTTGAACACAATCATGCCAACATTTTCAGAGTTTACCATTTCTACCCACCAGAGGTATGTGGAATGGTCCGANATCAAAGATCCAGCCCTCACTCCCAACCCACTGATAACCGCTCAAATTGTGTTTGGAAAACTCGTGCAATAACACATCCATGTCCATGTGAGAGAGGAAAGCAACAATCACCTTTGAGGTGGACGCCTTGATCAGATCAGTTATTTTTTGTATCTTATCTGGGGGATCCATTCGAAAGAACGGCACAGAATATTCCAGACATATGCCCAGCCGTTGAGCAGTTTCTGTGAAAGCAGCCATGCCGTTGTTGCCATAATCGTCATCGGTTCTTATGGCACCAACCCACATCCAGCCAAAGTGCTTGACCAGTTGGGCCAGGGCTCTGCTCTGGAAGTAATCACTGGGTATTGTTCTGAGAAAGGACGGGTACTTTGTTTTATCACTGAGGCAAGCACATGTGGAATAGTGGCTGATCTGCAATGAATGAATACATGCTGTTCCTTCATTAAGCAGCAACCATTTGAACACAATCATGCCAACATTTTTAGAGTTTACCATTTCTACCCACCAGAGGTATGTGGAATGGTCCGATGGCAGTGGCAACAGCCGCACTAAGGGTGGAAGTTGTTTCTCCCATTATGGCTTGCACTTGTGCTGCACTTGTACACTCCTTCAAAGTTAACTCTGCTGTATTACCATTAACCAAAGCGAGTGCAACTTTTATGCTTCTAGCAATAGAATCACAGGCATCATACATCTGATAGCCCAGAGTGATGCCTGGCAGCAGGTCTGTTCTATTGTTGATCTCCTCAACGGCATAGCGCATAGCTTGAGCATACTGGAACCCTCTGAAATTCAAACTTAGCACAGACAGATTTTAGTTAAGATTTCCATGAGAGACATGTATTATACGTAAAAAGAAATCATAATAAAAAAAAAAGTGTCAATATTCTTAGTCTGCACAAGTGTAAAATTTACCTTTCGCATTGCAGCGGGAGGGGTTTATGTGTAAAGTTTTCCTGTCTGTTCTTCCAGCTGCTGTGGAAAGGGAAGATTCCCCCCAAAATGATGTCCCCATCCTGAACTAGTTGGGGGTTCTCCAGATCTCCACTGTGCCTGCATGTTGTATTTTCAGGCTTTGAGAAAGAAGCAACTAACAGGAGCTGAACAAGTATCCAACACTGTTGTTGCCAGCTCTGTCTGGACATTGTGGTGAGAGGCAGAGCCAAACCGAAGAGACTCACAGCGGTATTTATACATCATGGAAAGACTTCAGCAGCACTAGAACAACTAAGAACTTTGATCTCTGCAGCCACAAGGTGGAGCTAAAAAAGGGAGCTGCCCCATTCACAGCACCTGATGAACAAAATGAGTTTTTAGGTACAGCTATGTTCCGAAAAATTTTAGTCAGTTTGTTATTTCACAATAACTTGTGTGTTGTCAGAAGTTTTTAGTTTTACAGAAATAAAGTTTGTAGAGAACATATTTTGAGAAAAGCACAACATGAAAAAAAATGTAATTTTGCTTAAGTCTTCGAATCTTTTTAATTTGTTTACTTTCATTTTAATTGAAAAATGTATAGTTGGGAGTAGGATGCTGAATGTTTTGCATTCTTTTTTTTCCCTTTTGGGNTGTCTACATGCCTAAATGCATTGAGTTTCTGCCATGTTATCGGCTACTTAAAAGTGTCAACAAGCTGTTGGACAGGTGTGCCTGATATAGTGGCTGGTGGGTGTAGAGCAGTGGGTTTAGGGGCAAAAACAAAGTGTCTTCTTTTGTGGCACTATTATTCATCAGCATCTCAAATGTTTTCTGTAAATTTAGCTGCAGTGTTTACCCAGGGAAAAAAACTCAATTTAAGGGTTCTCGACATGGATACGATGACATACCCCTGTTAGTGTGTTACATGAAAGAGAAAATGACCACTTTAAAAGGGCCTCAATAACTTGGTTAAAATAAAAGTTTTTAACTGAAGCAACAACTACTACTGGTGTAAATGTATTGTTTGATAGAAACTTCTAAAATTCATATCTAAGTTCTGCTTTCTGATTAAGGGGCAATCTATAGATCTTTTCCATTAGACATCCTGAATAGTTGAAAACTGTTTACCTCTTTATGGAGACACACCTATACATGTTTCTGTTGTCAAGTTACTGTTGATTTGTGATTTTACGGTACATAAGGGAAAACAAGCAATGTCAAGTGACTCAAGTGTCATCATGGATGCAATATTACATTGTGGACTTAAAGAGATTGAAATCCAAGAATCAGCCCTACTCCTTCACTTTTGACTGACCTTTGGCAGCTTCTTTGTCCTCTAATAGTTGTATTATTTTGAACTTTTATATATTTTTAAGTTATTGTGTGCTTTTTGGGATGATAATTATAAACAGATGTGTCTTATTCAAGCCCCGGATAGCTAGTGTGCTCCTTCTATTCCATCTACCCCTGTCCTCGGTGGTTTTTATTGGAAGAATGCACCTGATTTTAGGAGTTGATTGTAGAAGGGGCAGGAAGGACTGAAAAATGAACAGAAGACTTG
>NC_050516.1:30593044-30598882 GCF_002922805.2 Oryzias melastigma
CATGTCGTCACCGTCACCGTGCACACACAAACGCACACGCTCTCCGTTATCTTGAATGTAAACGTTGCAGGCTTGAAGAGTGATACAAAAAGCAAGGTGGTCATCTACAGTTTTCTCTCTGTACGAGTCTTGAGGGGCGACACAAAAAAACAACGTTTTTGTATAGTTGTTCAGGTTTTGACAAAGACAAAAGATTCTTATTCACTGCAACCACAAACACTCACACACTCAGTCAAAGTACGCATTCCAGCAAATATTTGAGGAAAGTTCAGGTGAAGTTCTTCCTGTTGAATGCTCACAGTAGGCAAAGGGGACAAAAGTGAATGTCTTAAGTGAAACGTTTAGCATTTAGATTTTATTTTTTACCTACAGGAAAAGGCCTTTGTGTTCCCTTGTGTTGTCACAGGGCGAAGTGTCCGTTTCTCCAGTCACACCTGACCTGTAGCTGCATTACCTTTTAGCACGTACAAAGTACAAGGCATTGGTTTTAGGGTAGTACTTCACATTCTGTTTTTTGTCCATTAAACCTCCAAAAATGATGAGCTCTCCTCGGCCCTGCACCACGGTGTGCAGGCTGGTCTCTGGAGGCCCGGTCACCGCCGGCGTTCCGTTCCCGTAAACCTTCCAGGACACGACCCCGGCGGACTTGGCCCGGGACACGTCCAGGACGTACATCTGCATGGGCTTGCAGTTGAGAGACTGGTACAAAGGTTTTCCTACATTTAGGCTCTGTGGTGGGTGGTGGCCAAGGCGTCGCGCTATGGGCGGAATAGCGTGTCCATCGGCTCCAGCGGCTTGTGGGGGGCTGGAGGAGGATGACGGCGGGGTTCCTGGAGGACCGGTTCCGCCTCCACCACTCCCACCGACAGAAGAAGTCCCCTGTGTCTGAAGGGAAGACGACGACGAGGACGGCAATGATGAGGAAGGCTTGTTTTTCACTGCCTCCAGTCCTCGTCTTAAGGCAGCGGGAGACACCGCTCCTGGGGGTGTGCGCGGGGAGCTTGAAGGGGGGGTGTGCAGGCCATTAGTGCTGGGAAACTCGGGGTGATGAGCAGCAGAGGGGGGAGACTCCCAGCCATAGTCTGTGGGCGCAGCCAGGTGAGGGCGGGAGGGAGGGGACGCCGCCTGAGCCGGGCTGGTCCGAGGAGAAGGGGAGGAGCCGTTAATTAAAGGAGGGAGTGGGGGGAGGGGGGGACTATCCGGGCCTTGTGAAGGCGAAGGCTGCTGGGAAGAAGACGGGCTCCCGTCTCGGGCGCCTCCACGAGCCGATGGCCGAGGCCTCAGGGTGCCCCATCGACCGTTGACGCACGGGGCTTCTTCTGCAGCTCCCAGGACAACACCCGCAGCCCCGCTCCGAACAGGAGACTGGGAGCGCAGGGAGGGGGGCTCCGGGCCCAGGGGGGCGGGCGTGGCACTTATGGGGGAGGGGCGGGAGTTCAGGCTCGGGCTGAGGGGAGCACGGCCCGACGGAGCCTGTGAGAAAACCACCACGCACTGACCCACCTTAGGGAAACAGAAGAAGACAGATTAACGGGGACAGAAACCGTTCTACGACTCAACATCTAAACTGTGACTGTAGCAAGCATACAGACTGCAAACAAAACCTGTAAAAATATAAAATCTTGTTTTTAGTCTTTACGTTTTTTAGGTTGTTTTAAAGACCAACTCCAATGAAAATCACTTTAACATGTTCTTGAAGCATTTTCTCATAATGGAGGACATTTACAAAAACAATTTAAGATTAAAATTGCGTTTCTGAGTATTTCTTTATAGTGTGAATGCTTGAAACTCCCTATAGATTTTGATCTCTTATAGAATTTGTTGCTAAGTAGGGCTGCCACAATTAGTCGACTAATCGACTATTAAAATAGTCGACAACTAATTTTATAGTCGATTAGTCATTACTTTATATTATATGGAGTCAGGGTGTACTGGAAAGTTATGCTAGCTTTTGGGAATACTTTAGCATTTATTAAGGTTTTTTTAGGCAATTTTGAGTTTAGCTAATACAGTATGTCAGCTGCATGCTAGCTGTTTTGACTAATTTAGGTATTTTTTGGCTAATTTGTAATTTAACTAATATTTGAGCTGTGTGCTAGCTATTCTGGCTAATTTAGGCTTAATTTTTGTTTTTTAAGTTATTTTGGAGTTTAGCTGATATTACATTTACATGCTAGCTATTTTGGGCTGCACGGTGGCGCAGTGGTTAGCGCTCTTGCCTCACAGCGAGAAGGCCCCGGTTCGAATCCCGGCTGGGACCTTTCTGTGTGGAGTTTGCATGTTCTCCCCGTGCATGCGTGGGTTTTCACCGGGGACTCCGGCTTCCTCCCACCGTCCAAAAACATGCTTCATTGGTGACTCTAAATTGCCCCTAGGTGTGAATGTGAGAGTGAATGGGTGTGATTGGGGCCCTGCGACGGACTAGCGACCTGTCCAGGGTGTACCCCGCCTTCGCCCATCAGCAGCCGGGATAGGCTCCGGCACCCCCGCGACCCCGAAAGGGAAGAAGCGGCCAGGAAGATGGATGGATGGATGGATGGATGCTAGCTATTTTGGCTAAGTTAGGCTTTATTTTTGTTTTTTAGGCTATTTTAGAGTTTAGCTAACATTTCAGCTACATGCTAGATGTTTTGGCTAATTTAGGATTTTTTTAGTTTTTTGGGGCTAATTTGGAGTTTGGCTAATATTTTTGCTGCATGCTAGCTATTTTGGCTAATTATTTTTTTTTTGGTTTTTGTTTTTTAGGTTTATTTGGAGTTTAACTAATTTTTTAGATGGCTTTCAGCTTCAGCAATTTTAGCACTAAATTTCAGCATCTTCAACTATCAGTAGCATCTTTAGCGACCAAATTCAACTTACAGCATTCATACTAGCACTATTGCAGGTAATGCTACATGTATCTAGCATTTAGTTAGTTTAAAGCTAATGGTGGTTAAGATGTGTGTTTTACATCCAATTTGCACATGACCCGATTAGTCGACTAATCTGAATAAATAATCGGTGATTAGTCGATAATCGTTTGTGGGAGCCCTATTGCTAAGTAAAAATTACTTGCATAATGGACAGATAATTTTACAATTTCACCACTTTCTAGTGATTTCCTTCTTAAAATTAGTTTCCTTTTTATTTTTTAACATTTTTTGGCTACTTCTTTCTCAGAGTAGTTACTGGGATTTTGTGATCTGTTCCAGAAAAACGTGTACAAATATTTGTGATGTACGAGATTGCTGTTTTATGATCTTTATGACTATAGTAAGGTATAGTGAAATTGGACTTCAGGCGATGTAATTATTGCTTTAAAAAGTCAAATGAATTTTAAGAATATTTAATTAAACAAAGAGTTTGCGCTACTGTTCCCGTAAGTAAATAAATATTCAAAGTAGAGCTTTCAAGCATTTTTTGTAGATGAAAATAATGAGATTGAAGTTCAGTTTACTGAAATAAGCTCTGAAAAAAGAATTATGTTTTAAATGTAGTCGACAATCTGATGATTCTGATACAGTAAAAAGACAAACAGTACATTTAGCCACCATTTTGAGCTGTGAATCCTTGATTTGTGAAACAAATCAGATTGCCGCTTAAGTAAAGATGCACAGAGAATCCTTAAAAAACACACCCACCTTACAGGCTGGATGACACCACAACTCTGGAGCTCCGTGGTCCTCATTTCCCACCTGCAGCTGCTGCCATCTCCACGAGGGGCCATCCATGTGGAGCAGCCAGGCGTCTTTAAGAAGCTTTCAACACAAATGTGTACTCGTTGACTCATTGATGTTCTGGCACAAAGTAAAACAATAGAAACTAAAAACCTACTGCATTAGGACCGCCACAGCCTCCCAAGATCAACAACGTCTTCTCGTCAATGACAATCTAGAAAGCAAAACAATAAATGGGTAAGATGAGAAATGAATGATTAATTTGTCTGCTTAGGTTCACTAACCTGCGACTGGCCGCCACGCGGGTGGGGCAGTGGACCGGATACTGGGGGTTTGGACCACGTCCACTGCTCCAGATCCAGAACCCAGACTTCATTACTCCTAATTAGAAGCAGCAGATTTGTGGGGTGAAAGTTGTTCTTGAGTAAAGCCTTGTTCATAGATGAGCAGCAGCCCTAAGAACTGATGCATTTTCTATGACATCAGTTTGAATGCAACACCAGGGTCTGCATCAGAAACCCATTCGGCGAGCAGGAGCCTTCGACCATGTGGCTGGATCTGCACGCCACATCAAACTGCAGCCAACATTTACACAGACCCTGAACGCCACACCAATCGGCAGCTTACTTTACTTTGTAAACGTAATCAAACTGCTTCCCACAGACGGGTTGAGATGCACGTGAAACATTTTAAGGTTATGCTGTCTCAATACTTGTCTGTGCTGCTGAAGAGACAAAGGTCGTGTTTAACAAAGATTAACGAAGATACTCCCTCGACACATCATTGTAGCTGAACGTTTAAATGAGGTGTGGTTAACAGGAAGAACTCTGATACCATGAGATCTGTCATCTCACGTTTTCACTTTAGTGACAACAATCACCTTTTAAAAATGGATTCTCCTCCTTTTTAACCAGCTCAAAATTAGCCATTTCTGTTGTACTCTATATTAAAAGTATTCAGTCATCTGCCTTGACTCACATATGAACTGAAGTACCATTCCATTTCTAATCCATAGAGTTCAATACAATGTGGGTCCACCTCTTGCAGTGATTTCAGCTTCAACTCTTCAGGAACCACAAGAGTTGAGGAGTGTTTCTAGGACTGCATTGGTCAGGTCCCACACTGATGTCGTCTGGCTCTCAGTCTCTGCTCTGATTCACCCCAAAGGTTTTCTATGGGGTTCAGGTCAGGACAGTCCAGTTCATCCACACCAGACTTCATGTCTTTATGGACCTTCATGTTGGAAGAGGAAGGGGCCGGTCCAAACTGTTCCCACAATGTTGGGAGCCTGGAATACTCCAAAATGTCAAAATGTTTCACTCAAAGTTCCTTTCACCGGAACTAACTCCTGAAAAACAAGCCCACACCATCATTCCTCCTCCACCAATGCAGGTCCATCAGATTTCCAGATGGATAAGTGTGATTCATCCCTCCAGAGAGGGCGTCTCCACTGCTCTAGAGTCCAGTGGCGGCGTGCTTTCCACCGTCTGACGCTTTGCATTGCATTTGATGATGTGTGGCTGCTCGGCCATAGAAAAAACCATTCCATGAAGCTCTCTGCGTACTGTACTTGGGCTAATCTGAAGGTCACATGCAGGTTGGAGCTCTCTAATAACTGACTTTGCACTTCAGCATCCGCTGACCCCTCTGCATCAGTTTACTATCACTCGGTGGCTGAGTTGCTGCTGTTCTCAAACTCTTCCATTTTGTTCTGATAGAGCCGACACTTGACTGTGGAATATTTAAGACATTTTTGGACTGGATTTGTTGCACAGGTGACATCCTATGACAGTCCCATGATGGAATTCTCTGAACTCCTGAGAGCAGAACATTCTTTTACAAATGTTAGTAGAACAGTCTGCATGCCTGAATGATGGATTTTATACACCTGTGATCAGGAAGAGTGATTAAGACATCCGATTCTGATCATTTGGATGACTGAATGAATACTTTTGGTAATAGAAGTTTTGTCCGAAATTACCCCCAATCAGTATATAGTGCGTTCGCTATTTTCTAGTGCTGTCTGAATCTACCAATTCCAAATTGAGAGCACCCGGAATTACCCAGAAGTCTTTCCCAGAAACTAGCGTGCATGGTATGGAAGCCCAAACTGTTCATAATTATATAAATAAATACAACATTATTTAATCAAGCAACACTCCAATAAAAGTCTTTTCAATAA